>NW_023270164.1:9852466-9913072 GCF_011800145.1 Mirounga leonina
ACCCGATGTTTATAGCAGCAATGTCCACAATAGCCAAACTGTGGAAAGAGCCAAGATGTCCATCGACAGATGAATGGATAAAGAAGAGGTGGTATATATATACAATGGAATATTATGCAGCCATCAAAAGGAATGAGATCTTGCCATTTGCAATGACGTGGATGGAACTGGAGGGTATTATGTTGAGCGAAATAAGTCAAACAGAGAAAGACATGTATCATATGACCTCACTGATATGAGGAATTCTTAATCGCAGGAAACAAACTGAGGGTTGCTGGAGTGGGGGGTGGGGTGGGAGGGATGGGGTGACTGGGTGATAGATACTGGGGAGGGTATGTGCTCTGGTAAGTGCTGTGAATTGTGCAAGACCGTTGAATCTCAGATCTGTACCTCTGAAACAAATAATGCAACATATGTTAAGAAAAAAAAAAGAAGAAGAAGAAGGTAGCAGGAGGGGAAGAATGAAGCGGGGGAAATCGGAGGGGTAGACGAACCATGAGAGACGATGGACTCTGAAAAAGAAACTGAGGGTTCTAGAGGGGAGGGGGGTGGGAGGATGGGTTAGCCTGGTGGTGGGTATTGAGGAGGGCACATTCTGCATGGAGCACTGGGTGTTGTGCACAAACAATGAATCATGGAACACTACATCTAAAACTAATGATGTAATGTAGGGGATTAACATAAGAATAAAAAAAAGATTAAAAAATAAATAAATAAAAAATAAAAACAAAAAACAAAAAGCAAAAAGCAAAATCTGCTTCAAGCTGGGCATTTCTTCAGAGCAGCTCTCCCCAAGCAGTGATTCAGGAGGATCCAGGCTGTTTCCATTTTATGATGTTGTTATGGCTTCTAGCAGAAAAAATAGCTCAAAGATGGTGAAGGGACTTTTGACTTCCTCAGCCCAGACGTGACCATGGGCAAAAACTAGTCACATGGTCCCACACAACTGCAAGGGGATGGGGAAGTACAGTCTTTTAGGTGCTTAGGAAGGAAAGGAAAACTATGTATTGAGAGCATAAGTAATCTCTGCCACACAGGTACCCTATGAGGTAGCCTGCAGTTTTAACTTCTCAAGGGAGACTTTTTTTTTTTCACCCAAATCCCAGATCCAGACATTAACCTTTGCTGGAGGATTTATATGCCGTCTACACCTCTGAACAGAGTACACAGTTTTGACAACCTATGTTTTATTCAGGGATCCTAATTCCGTCTATTTGCCTCACAAGGGCCCCAAATCCAAGTGGTTAAAATATGCAAGTCTTATATTTACTGATGTAGGTAATGCTCTTAGGGTAGCCAAAGCAGTATTGTCTATAGATTTAGTAGGTTTTCTTCGAATTTTTTACTCTTGGGGATTCCCTCCTTCCTAAACTTCTCATTTTGATATAATTTCTAAGTTAAAGAAAAACTGTAAGGATGAAGTTCCAGCCCAGCTCCACTGAGGTTATTCCCCAAGTCCACAGAAAGCTGAACTCTGTCTATGCCCTTGGCTTACTGGGACATCCATGGGCTGGCTTATACCATTCACCTGCTTCTGGAACACACAAACTCAAAACTATGAGGAAAATAAACATGTGATGGGGGATGCTCCAACTATGACAGAAGCCAGTGGTGGAATGAAACATTCAAGTTGAGCCTGGACTTTCTCAATCTGCCCTACTAAATTGATAAAGCTCACAAGATCACCCAGAGCAGTGCCATCCTTCACTGCATTGCTCACAAACACAACCTATGAGGGGAAACAGAAGGGAAGATTTGTGTGGACATTTTGAAGAACTAGGTTATGGACACCTCCAATCAACCCTGACTTAGGGAAGCTGAAGCACGAGTACTTGGAGGGGCTCTCTAAAACGATGAAGCTCTTCTCACGGTTTCTAGGGAAGAGGCCACAGTTTTCAGGGGACAAGATCACCTTTGCAGATTTCCTTGCTTACGGCATCCTTGACTTGCACCATATACTTGAGTGCCACGAGTGCCTGGATGCATGAAATATGAAAGATTTCATCATCCTCTGGCCTGAAGAAGATCTCTGCCCAGCTGCCTCCTCCCAGGCCCTATGTTCAGAATGACCACCATGTGGAGCGACAAGCAGGGCCCTGTTAAGCCAGGAGAGAGGAGCGAGGCATTAGTATTGTGACAGTACTGCTCCGCTGGGGTCCTGGAGAAAAGCTGGACCTCCCTGCCCTCCAGAATCACCCCTCTTGTTCCTTTCTCCTTCTTTTCTTTCCCTTCTTCCTCACCTCAGGCCTTATTAGGCCCTTTTTACTCCCCCAAATCTCTGTTTGTGTAGGTCCTTTAAAGTTCTACGACACCCAACTTCTCTTCAGCAAAGTCTGCCCCCCACTGACATTATCCCTCTTGCACTAACGTCAACCAGACTATCCTTCCTTTTATGGTTGCCTCTGCTTTGAGGCGCCCAAATGGACCCCTCACCTGCAGAGGTCGGGCCTGAGCTCCCCACCATTGCCCTGAAGACCAGTATTGGCCTGGTATGCAGGCCCTATTCCCCTAGCATGGTCCTTGCCTCAGCCCTGCCTGATCTCCAAGAAAGCCTCAATCGTACATGCGCACACACAATTTATGAAGGAAAATAAAGGAGAAGAAAATCCTAGACCTATCTCATGAAGCAAATGTTATCATATCAAATTCAACAGTACTGAAAGTGAAACAAAATAAAAAATAAAAACATCTCAACTGTATTAATCATATTTAAAAATTTTCTGTATTTATATGTTTTGACATCTTGGAGACTTGCTAATCTGAGAGAGACTTCCCCTCCCAGGGTAAGCCAATTTCTAGAAAGAATAAACAACTTGCGTGCCAGCATGTCTTTCATATGCAAACCAACTAATCCAGAGGCCACGTCTCCAACCACTTCTTTTACCCTCTCACACAACAAGCCAGTATTCCCCCTGCCCAAAATCACCCCAGGGTCAGGTACAGGACAACTGCGGACCATCTCCATAGCCTGGAGCCTGCTAAAATTAGTCAAACTCACCAGTCCTCACATGCTCACCTTACCTTGCCCATTCCTTCCTATGAAAACCAGAATAAAGGCTCATATTTCCCCCTCACTCCTTCTGGCTCCTGACTGACTGTGGTCCTTCTCTCTGTGGCCCTGCATGGTACGACATGCCCTCTCCTCTTGGGAACAACTGTGAGTAATAAACTCTTATTTCAAAAGCAGTTGTCTCGTGTAGGTGACAGCCTTACCATACCTGATTAAAACAAATCTCAGGAACATTTCAAGACGTCTACCAAGTAGAATTTATCCTGAAGATGAAATGATAATGGATTATCAGAAAATCTACTATTGTGATATACCACACTAATAAGGAACATAGTCGTATGATCATGTCACTGGAGCAGAGAAAGGATTTGATAAAATCCAATCAAATATACCCATCCAAAACATGTATTCAACTGTGACACTTTTGACACACTCTCCTAAAGTCAGAATTTCAATAAGTACTAATAAGTGCTTTTGTCCAACCCAATGCAAAAAGTGAAGAAAAACAAAGTGTATCTAAATTGGATTAGGAAGAGACAACCTGTCTTTATTTGAAGATTGTGTGATAGTCTACATAGAAAATTCAAGAGTAGCTACAGATAAATTATTAAAACAAATGGGGATTCATCAAGTTTGCTGGATAAAATATCAACATATAAACCCAACTGAAGTCCTCAGGGTGTCTTCACATTGTGTTTTAGAACATAATACTGAGTGACAAGAGCAAATTTCACAAAGATACATGTGGTTTGGTCCCATTTATATAAAGTTTAAACCCCCCCCAAAATAATACTCTGTATGTTCTAGGAATGTATACAAATGTAATAATTTATCTAAAGCTTGTGTGCTAATGATAAATTCTAAATTCACGATGCTGATTACCTCTGGGGAAAGAGGAAGGAAATGAGCTGGGGTGGTAACACATGGGGCTTCTCCTAGATCTATCAATATTTCCCCTTAAAAATCAGATGCAAATATTACCACAAATTAAGATTTGATAAAACTGAGTATACCTTATATTTATTGCTATTGTTTTCTGTATGAAGTATTTCATGATAAAACCAAAAGAATTAGAGAAAAAAGTTAGAAAGCTGCTTGGTAATCCAGGTGAAAGTTGATAGGGATATAGTCCAGGACAGTAGTCTGGCAAGGAAGTAAGAGAAAGAAATATTTAGGCTAGATAGGGAAATGGGAGTAGGGAGGAAGCATGCACAATACCACATGGGTGTCTAGCTTAGATGACTATGCAGGGACTATTGTGACCACTGAGATAGGACAGGAGTGTGTTTTCTGCCATGTTTCATTTGAACTATATACAGAGGACCTCCTGGTGAAAGCATGAGACCGAAAGTTGGAGACATGATTCTGAACTTGGGAAGAAGTATGGATGGGGCCATGAGTATGGGAATCGATAGCACTAGTAGGAAATATGTGGGTAAGTGAGACCATCCAGGTGATGGTAGCAGAGTGAAAAGAGGAGCAGAGGAAGGAGGACTAAGTCCTAGGAAATGTTAATATTTAAGGAGTTAGAAGAGTAGGGGAAATCCAGAGACTAGTTGGAGAGACACAGAGGAGAACCATGAAAAGTGCTGTGTCACAGAAGCATGCAGAGCTGGAAATTTCCAAGGAGGTGTATTTGGTGTTTTCCCCTATAGCTGAGGAGTTCAGTAAGGTAAGGACTAAGAAACATGTCATTTAAGGGGCACTTGGGTTGCTCAGTTGGTTAATCGTCCAACTTCGGCTGGGGTCATGATCTCAAGGTCCTGGGATTGAGCCCCACGTCAGGCTCCCCACTCATCAGGGAGCCTGCTTCTCCCTCACCCTCTCCCCACACTTGTTCTCTTGCTCTCTCTTTCTCCCTCTCAAATTAAAAAAAAAAAAAAAAAGAAGCATGTCATTTAAGTTTTGCAAATAGGAGGTTATTTGTGACCTTAGCAAGAGTGTGGTCTTAGGGGCGCCTGGGTGGCTCAGTTGGTTGAGCGACTGCCTTCGGCTCAGGTCATGATCCTGGAGGCCCCGGGATCGAGTCCCGCATCAGGCTCCCTGCTCGGCGGGGGGTCTGCTTCTCCCTCTGACCCTCCCCCGTCTCACGCTCTCTCTCTCTATCTCATTCTCTCTCTCAAATAAATAAATAAAATCTTTAAAAAAAAAAAAGAGTGTGGTCTTAGAGAATTGGGGTTTGGCTGAAAAAGCCAAATGGAAATGAGTCCAGGAATGAATGGAACATGAATGCAGTATAGATCACTCTTTTAAGAACATCACTACTAGCATTAACATGATAATCGTGATAAATATCACCACTACCAATAGCGATAACCCTTTTCCCCATTACTGCTACTATCACCCCCAGTCCACTGGCCTTTCTGTAATACCTTTTCCCTTCTCTCTGCTTCTTTCTGTTCCCTTCTCAACCAATCCGACATATTTACACACTGAAACTGCTTAAAAGCATAAAGTTGAACAAAAATCAAAATGGCTGCACTAATGCTTCAGCAAACTTGATTTTACTTTTTTAAAAAGATTTTATTGATTTATTTGAGAGACACAGAGAGAGGGAGAGAGAGAGGGAGTGAGAGCAGGAGCAGGAGGAGGGGAGGGGGAGGGGAGAGGATGGGAGAGGGAGGAGGGTGAAGCAGGCTCCTCACTGAGCAGGGAGCCCGATGCGGGACTGGATCCCAGGACCCCGGGATCAAGACCTGAGCCGAAGGCAGACGCTTCACCGACTGAGCCACCCAGGTGCCCCTTGAATTTAAAGTAACAGTTTTTTTCTCTCTTCCGCAAACCTCCCCTCCTCCCTCCTTAACCTTTTGTTTCAGGAACCTGGTACCACCCTGAAGACAACTAAGAGGACGGCTAGATCCTGTTATTTCCCTATAAGCCGCCCCCCCACCAGCCCCTTCCTCCCAGGGGGCTTGCAGTTTTTGAAGGCCAGAGCCTGCTGCAGCCTCCTTTTCCCAGCAAAGCAATAAAGCTATTATTCCTCTTTATCCCAAACTCTGTCTTCGAGTCGTATTTTGACTCCAAAGCACAGAGATCAGTGTTTGACAGCACATCTACTACACCTGTTTAGGTCTGTATCCAAGGTAAGGTTCTTGCCCTTGAGAGGTTTACTTCGTAGTGGACAGGACAGGCATGCAAACGTGTGACTTTAATACATGTCCTCTGTGGTAGTCATTCATATTATTCACCAGATATTTCCAGCTCTCCTCCTTCTGGAAACACAGTAGAATTATACTTCCTTGCTTTTGTAGCTGGGTAGGGCCATCTGTTTAATTCTGGCCACTGAATTTGTAAGTCAAAGGGATATATGCTCCTTCTAAGCTATGCATTGAAAGTTAATTGCTGGTGTGAAACCCTCTAGAACCAAACTACAGCAGGAATGATTAACTATGGCCTGTGGGCCAAATCCAGCCTATAGCCTATTTCATTTTTATTTTTTTATTTTAAGATTTTATTTATTTGAGAGAGAGAGAGACAAAGAGCAAGCACGAGTGGGGGACAGAGGGAGAGGGAGAAGCAGGCTCTCTGCTGAGCAGGGAGCCCGATGTGGGACTCCATCCCAGGATCCTGGGATCATGAACTGGGTTGAAGGCAGATGCTTAATCGACTGAGCCACGCCGGCGCCCCTATAGTGTATTTTATAAATAAAGCTTTATTGGAACACAATGTGCCTGTTTCTTTACATATTGTCCAGTGCTGCTTTTGTGCTCTATTGGCAAAGTAGTTGTGACAAAGATTGTATGGAAAGATTGTATGGTCCTCAAAACCTAAAATCACTTACTATACAGAAGAAGTCTGCTGACACGTTCTCTAATACAACCTACCTTATCCTGAGGAGAGAGGCAAATGGGAGCAAGGTCAGGGATTTCTAGAGACTGAATGTGCTCTGCCCCCCAAATTCTTATGTAGAAATCCTACCCGCCCCCCCGTGAAGGTGGAACTAGAAGAGGGGACCTTTGGCAGGTGAATGGGATTAATGCTTTCATGAAAGAGACTCCACAGAGCTCCCGCATCCCTTCCATCATGTGAGGAGACACAGGGAGAGGGTGCGAGATGTGAACCAGGAAGTGAGCTCTCACCAGACACAAAATCTGCCAGCTCCTTGATCTCAGACTTCTCAGCCTCCAGAACTATGAGGAATAAATGTCTGTTATTTATAAACCACTCAGTCTATGGCTTTCAGTTACGGCAGCTGGAACAGATTTAGACAGGAATAAAGGGAGTATGGATGGATGCTCAATATGATAAAGTGATCTCTAAAAGTCAGAGGTGTCCAAAGGAGAACTGGGCTGTCTTGCAGGAGTGAAGAGGGCAACGGGCCCTGGGGTATGGAGAATGAGTTCCCTGTTGCCCAAGTATTCAAGAAGCACACTTAGCTCTTGGGAAAATAACATATTAATTTTTTATAGCTGCATAACAGATATCTATACATGTAGAGGCTTAAAATAATATATCTTTATTTATTTTTAAAGATTTTATTTATTTATTTGACAGAGAGAGACACAGCAAGAGAGGGAACACAAGCAGGGGGCATGGGAGAGGGAGAAGCAGGCTTCCCGCGGAGCAGAGAGCCTGATGCGGGGCTCGATCCCAGGACCCTGGGATCATGACCTGAGCTGAAGGCAGACGCTTAACGACTGAGCCACGGCACCCCAACAACATACATTTAATTGCTTATGGTTGTATAGGTCAGAAGTCCAGCACAGCATGGCTGGCTCTCTGCTCAGTGTATCACAAGGCTGAAATCAAGGTGTTGATCGGGCCAAATTCTCATCAGGAGATTCTAGGGAAAAGTCCACTTCAGAGCTCATTCGTGTTGTCAGAATTCAGTTCCTTGTGGTTGTAGGACTTGTTAGAAAGAAAGAAGCCCCAAATGGAGTCATTTGCTCCCCAGGACAGCAAACCGAGACTCCATTACTATTTCAGCCTCTCCCAGGAGTGTCACCTTTCAACAGTCAATCTGAAATTTCGTGATCAGCACTAAGGAGGTAATGCATGATAAAAACTCCGCTGGTCTCTTCCCCTCAAAAAAGAATCTGCCCTGGCCTGAAATAATCTTTCCTTTTATTTTGCTAATAACTTCCTTGCCCCACCCTCCTGCCTATAAAAACCTTCCATTTTGTACAACTCCTTGGAGCGTCTCTCTACTTGCTAGATGGGATGTTGCCCAATTTATGAATCACTTAATAAAGCCAATTACATCCTCAAATGTAGTCAGTTGAGTTTTGTTCTTTAACAGACTGAGGTCTCCATTTCCTTGTTGGCTGTGGGCCAGGGGCTGCTGTCAGCTCCTAGAGGCTGCTCACCTTCCCTGTCATGTGTCTTCTTCCATCTTCAAGTCAGCAATGGTGTGCTGAATCCTTGTGTGTTGTCTGACTTCCTCTCTGGGGCCAGTTGGAAGAAACTGCTTTTAAAAGGCTCATGTGGTTAGGTCAAGCCACCTGGATAGTCTCCTTGTCTTAAGGTCAATGGTTCCATATAACATAACCAAATTATGGGAGTAAAATCCATCACATTCAGAGCCCAGGCATTATGCAAGGTGTATATGTGGTGGTGGGGGGGGGGTGGATCTTGGAGGCCATGTTAGAATTCGGCCTACCATCCATAAGAGAATGCAAATAGCATACTCAGCTAAATAAATCGATGTTCAAAATACCTTCTAATCTTGAGAATCTATGATTCTGTAACTGCATTGAAGTTTGGATTGAGAAGAGGGGCTTAAGTCACAATTGCTGCCTACATGCAGTTTTCAATGTGGTTAACATAAATAAAACTATTAGCACTGTGTTAAATGGATGGTTAAACTGTAATATAAGAGTCTCTACAAGGCCAGGGAGGAAAAAGATTGCAGAAGACTAAGAGAGTTAGAATATTTTCTTGGAGAAGGTGTGACTTGAACTGTTACTTGAAGTAGGATGAAATAGAAATAAAGTCTTTCCTTTTTCTAAACTTCTGGATGGTTTTTATTCATTGTACATTGACATTTCCAAAGTGTGATACTGAAAAATACGCTAAGAAAATGTATTTAAAGCTTAGAAATAGGCAAAATGAAGCCTACAAAGCTTTGCAAAGTCATACCAGAGTATTAGCAGCGTATTCATTCTGCCTGAGGATTAATTCTCTAGATCAGTGGTTCTCAAACTTTCATATGGCTCAGAATCCCCTGGAGGGTTTGTTAAAACACAGAGGGCTATGTCTTATCCTAGAGTTTCTGATTCAGTAGGTCTTGGGTAGGGCTCAAGAAATGGCATTTCTAACAAGAGTCCAGGTGATGCTGGTCTGGGGAGCACACTTTGAGAACTCTTGCTCTCGAGGAACATACCATTGTTTGACTTACTATTTACTACTGTTGATCAAGGCAAAGATTCTGTCAAGTTACAGGTTAATTTGTAGAAGTTGCCAAGGATTTTTGTCCAGTAGAAATGCAAATAATCTCGGTCCAATGAAAAAGATAACCCCAATAGTTAGTTTTATTGCCCTGTAAGACTTTTACCTGTTTTGGGTTTCAGCCATTTAGCAATCTTATTTCAGCATTTTCTCTCTCTCAGTTGACTGTGTATCCTGGTTTCTCAGATCCTTCTTTGAACCAGCTTTAGCATCCCACTGATACACGCTCTCATTAACAAGTTAAATAAATGACATATGCTCACTATGTTAGCACGATAGTCATGATTTTTAACTTTTTGAAAATTATACCCTGACAGGGCTGTGTGATCCAAAAAGTTCTGACAAAGTCAAGTTAAAGAAATTTATGCAGGATTCTTAACAATGCACCTCTCCCAGCCTTTAATTTGCTATTTAAAAAGTAGATGATGCAGCATTTTACCAACTTATTTGACACTGGACACTTTTTACTCAAAGTATCTTTAGAAAATACTGCCCTATGTAGTTATTATCAGGGACATCGCAGCCATTCCCACCATCTCTAAAGAAATATAAGTTACCTTCCTGCACACATTGAATCTCATCTCCACGAGAGCAGCTTATTTTTAAAGACAAGGAAGAGAGCATTTGTGTCATTTGGCATTGAGAAGGCCTCCATCACCAGATGCAGGGTCGAGGAGAGTTTGTCTCCTTTTTATCTTCTCACACCAAGCGAGACTCCAAATTCCCCCGAGAGTTCCCGTGAAATGACAGAGAAATATCCAATGCAGTTTTTTTGCTGGAGCCAAATGTCCCAATGCCAAAAATCTTTCTTTTCAGCACAGCAAAATGTTTGTAGATTTCTCCTTTTTCAGTGTGTCTGGGATAACTCTCCCACAAAATTGGAGAGCACTCATTAGCGGTTTAGGAGCAAACGTCGTTGCCATGTCAGGAATTCTTGGTTCTGTTTCTACAGCCCCACATCAGCAGAGGCTTGGATTGAGCCCAAACCCATGTTCTAATGATGGCTCCTCATTCTGGAAAGCTCTGTTGTCATTTGGGGCCTTTTTACCCCCAGAAGGGCTCTCACTTTCTCTCTCCACAGCCAACCGACTCCCTTGAGTACTAAACTAAAGTTGGAGAATTTGAAGATTGTAAAGATTGACAGTTTGTGGTTTCTTTCAATTTAGAAGCAAACCTTATAGGGGATCATGTCTCTAAACCTATGAATTAGAGAAACTGCTTTCCTTACGGGTGAGCAAGGACCTGGAAGACTGTTGCTAAGGTCAGTTGTGTCTTCGTCCAAAGTGAGGAAACTACGTAGGTTTATGTTTGAAGTTCCTGGAAGTATTTCCACCAATGGGATTTTGAGGTGGTTCTTCCAACCTGTAAACTTGGCCACCTGTTTTCTACCTCCTGGAATGTATTCTCTCAGGCAGCTGTTCCCATGTTCCATTGAAATGGAGCACTCACTGAAGTTGGTAACCTCATTCTTGGTGGGCCAAGGAAGAATTGAGATGTATGGAGATTCTTGGCATCCACATGTCCACACTCACACTACCCCCACCAGTCACTTTGATATTGTGCAGACTGAAACAGATCCTGACTCTATGGAACTGCCTAAGGTTGGAGGCAAAGGTTCCCTCAGGTTAGTCTATAAGTTCCAAAGCCGAACACTGGCTTTCTCCCTAACTACTGTCAACACCACCACGTGCCCACAAGAATGAAAGCCAAACCTCGGTGCACAAGCCTTCCTATATTTGGCCAATTTTGTTCCCTCCCCTCTTGTAGTTTGCTGTCGACTACACAAGCAAAGCCCTTTTCATCCTGTCACAAGACTTGCTCTTTGCCTTGCAAAAACGTTCCTATAATTCATTCCATTTGCATGTGCAATGGTCACCATCATGCATCTTTTTTTATTTAAACTTTTTATTTTAAGATACCTGTAAATTGGGCGCCTGGGTAGCTCAGTTGGTTAAGCGACTGCCTTCAGCTCGGGTCATGATCCCGGAGTCCTGGGATCGAGTCCCACGTCGGGCTCCCGGCTCAGCGGGGAGCCTGCTTCTCCCTCTGACCCTATCCCCTCTCATCCTGTTTCTCTCTCTCTCTCTCTCTCAAATAAATAAATAAATAAAATCTTTAAAAAAAAAAAAAGATACCTGTAAATTTACATGCAGTTGTAAGAAAAAGTACAGAGAGAACCTATGTACCATTTATCCAGTTTCCCCCAAAGGTAGCATCTCACAAAACCATAGTACAGTGTCACAGCCAGGTTATTGACATTGGTGCAGTCCAGAAAAAGAACCATTCCATCACCACAAGGATCCCTCTTGTTGCCCTTTTATGGTTACATCCACCACCCTATCTCCCTTCACCTGACCCGTGGAAACCATGAATTTGTTCTCCATTTCTAAAATTTTATCTTTTCAAAGTAATATATAACTAGAATCACATAGTACATAACCTTTTGGAATTGGCTTATTTTTTTTACTTAGCATAATTCCCTAGAGGTTCATCAAAATTGTTACATGTATCAATAGGTCACTCTCTTACTGCGGAGCAGTATTCAGTGATACGAATGTACCAGCATTTGTTTAACCATTCAACAGCTGCAGGACATTTGGGTGATTTTCCAGTTTGGGACTATTACATTTGTGCACAGGTTTTTATGTGAATTTAAGCCTTCATGTTATGTGTGCAATTGCTGGGTCATATGGTAATTTTATGTTTATTTAAGAGATTGCCAAACTGTTTTCCAGAATGGCTCTACCATTTTACATCCCTACCAGCAATACATGAAAGATCCAGTGTCTCCACATCCTTATCAGCATTTGGTATTATCGCTATTATTTATTTTGGCTCTTCTGAGGGGTGTCTGGGGATAGCTCACTGTGGTTCTAATCTGCATCTCCCTAATGGTTAATGACGTTGAACATCTTTTCATGTGTTTGTCATCTGTATGTCATCTTTGGAGAAAGTTTGTATCTTTTGCTCATTTTCTTATTGAATTTATTGTTTCTTTACTGTCAAATTTTGAGAGATCTTTCCTTGTTTTAGATACAAGACCTTTGTCAGATATGTGGTTTGAAAATATTTGAGTAAGTTCTATTGATCTGTCCTTAGAATGTTCTTTTCAAAGGTACGGACTGTACCTTCTGTCATCTCCACTCTATTACTGAGCCCCCAGCCAGTGAGTTTTTATTTCTCTTGTTATAATTTTCAGTTTTTAATTTCCATTTAGTCCTTTTTATAACTTATGCTTCTTTGCCGAGATTTTAAATTATCTTTCATTTGTTTCAATATAATTTGTAATTGCTTGTTGAATCATTTGTATGATGGTTGCTTTAAAACCTTTATCAGGTAATTCCAACATCCAATTCATCTCTGTGATGGCAGCAGTTAAATGTCTTTTTTCCTTCAAGTTGTGGTTTTCCTGGTTTCTGATGTAGAGTGATTTTCAGTTATATCCTGGACATTTTGGTTATTACATTAGGAGACTGTGGGTCCCATGAACTTTTTAATTTTAATGGGAAAGCGCTTTGTTTAGATTTACCACGCAGGTCCTGGCCCATTTTTTGGACTGTGGTTCCAATATCATTTTCAGAGCCTTTGTGGAGCCATTTTTGTTTACTTGACTTATCTCAAGCCACTGGAGTTTCCATTGATCCTTGTTAATGCTGTCGGAGAGAGCTGAAGAAGCTTGTTCAGGCCGGGCTGCCTAGAGCCTGTAGGTGGGGGCAAGGAGTTTTCCTGCTTCAGGGATGAATGGTGTTTCCTGGTGCTTGTTATAGAAGGCTCCTCCCATCTGTGGGGGATGGAGAGTGCCGCCCTAGCTGAGTGCTTGTGAAGGTTCCTTTGAATGTCTCTGAGTCGGGGGCAGGGAGAATCTTAGGCCTGGAGGGAAAAATAACCTTTCTGGCAGTCTCCCCGTTGCTTGGGGGGGAATGGACAGTACATCCCAGGCTACACACTTATTGTGGCATGATCCCACTTACCAATCCCCTGCCCTCCCACTGCATACATGGTGTCTCTGAGTAGGGGAGGAGAGCCTCAGGCCCAATAGGGAAGCACAATGCTTCCCCAACTGACACTTGCATTGGGATCCCCTTCGCCAGTACCCCTTAGCTGTGTCTCTAGATGGGGGAGGTGAGTTTCAAGCAGGGTAAGGATAGAGAGTATTTACCCTGATTACTTATTGTCAGTGAGGCATCCAATGGATTCCCTTTGCTGGTTCTGCCAGGTACATATAATGTTGTTGGTGGGACTCCTGTTTTATCTGGGGAAATAGTGAGCCTATTGGCACTGCCCTTTTTCTTAATAGGTTGTGGGTTTGGAAAATATCAGGTCTGGGTGTCCTTCTGTTGGGTGGTGGTTCATAAGATGTCCTGACACCGTGGTGTTCCTGTAGTCCTGTGGTCCATCTTCCACCTTTCAGAGTTTTCCTTTGGTAGTCTCATGAATTATTTTCAGGGTTCATAGTTGTATGTAGCAGAAAGGAGCAGAGAGAGATGAGTCTACACCATCTTGTCCAGACCAGACGTCTCATTTTTCTTATCTCTATACAATCTCTATTTTAGCATTCTTAGTAATCTTACACGTATCTTTACTATCACTTTGCCTTTATCACTGCTTTTGCACTTGTCAGATATTAGAGAGTTAATGATATTTGTAAAACATTAGAACAAAGTGCAAGGTCAGTAAATATGCACTCGTTAACAAATACTGTGAAAATAGAGACAAAAGCCTTCACATGTAAGCACTAAAAACACAGTGATCATGCTTTTATTATAGAACAGGACTTTCTTTGTTCCTTTGTAAGCTTTTAAGTAAGGAGGACTTACATATTTTTAATCACACTGACCATTTATTGAACTCTTACTGTCCCCAGGCAATATGCTAAGGCCTTTAGTATATTATCTCACTAACTATTGACAATAACCATATATGATAATGTAGTGGATTGAATAGTCTCCCCCCACCAGACAATAGTTCAACTCCTAACCCCTGGTGCTGGTGAATATGACCTTATTGGAAAAAGATGTGTAATTTGGAGATATAATTAAGTGGAACGGGGTGCCTGGGTTGTTCAGTCAGTTAAGCATCTGCCTTCAGCTCAGGTCATGATCTCAGGGTCCTGGGATCCAGCCTTAGGTCAGGCTCCCTGCTCAGCAGGGAATCTGCTTGTCCTTCTCCCTCTGCCCCTCCCCCCACTTGTGCACTCTCTCTCTCAAATAAATAAATAAAATCTTTAAAAAAATTAAGTGGAGGATTTCAAGATGAGATCATCCTGGATTGTAGTGGGCCCTAAATCCAATTACTGATATTCTTCTAAAGGGGAAGAAAAGGGAGATTTGAGATGCAGCGAAGGGGGCCCCATGAAGGCGGAGGCAGAGATTGGAATAATGAAGCCACAAGCCAAGGAATGCCAAGGATTGCTGGCAGTCACCAGAAGCTGGGAGAGAGGCCTGGAATGGATTCTTCCTCAGAGCCTCCAGAAGGAGCCAATCCTGCCAACACCTTGTTTTCAGAATTCTGGCCTCCAGAACTGTGAGACAATACATTTCTGTTGTTTTAAGTCACTAAGTTTGGGGTCATTTGTTACAGCAGCCCCAGGAAACTAATGTAGGTGGTATGGTTGTTTGCCACCATTTTACAGATGAGGAAACAAGGTTGGAAATGTTAAAAGACTTGCATATGGTCACACAGCTCATAAGTAGAGGAGCTGGGAATTAAGCCCAAGACTATCTACTGCAAAGCTTGTATTTTTCAACCTTAACCTTCTAAAATTTCAATGATAACAAGTTAAAAACAGCACCACGGCCTTCACACTTCCCACTTGGCCTGCTCTTTCTTCAGGGGTGTCTCCCTACTCCAAGACTTCCATTGCTCTTAAGCTGTTCTTCTCCATGTTGCTACTAGAGATGATTGATTGGAGTTGGCACCTCATGGTTGGGTATTACTGGCCCTGAGTTCTTCCATTTCAGGAAAAGTTTAAACTAGTTCTAGGAGAGAGAGCATTGCTTAACACAATGGAAAAGCCTCTGAGGGAGTGTTCAGGCCATGAGCTGCCAATCAGAGGTAGAGATGGTTTTAGGCTGAGCAAGGTCTGTCATGTCAGTTCATGTCACGCATGCTGATGCCTTGCTTCCACCACGCTTAAAGCCAGCCCAACTATTGTTTTGAGGAGCAGGCTATGGCAAAAGATATTTGCCTCCTGAAACTTAGTCTTCAGGCACTGGAAGGGATCAAGAGCTGGTCATCCAATTTGCCCCCTGCCAAGAAACTTTGTATCAGGTGCTGGGGAGAAAAATGGCAGTTGCTACTTCTCTGTGGTTCTTCTAAAAGTGTTTCTTTGTTAATAAGATGTCATTAAACATTATGCACAGTTGGCTGGATATTAAAATTATAGATGAAAACATTTTTTTTAAATGTGCTCATGTAAAAATAAACCAATGTGTGAGAACAGAGTGCCTAAGAAGCAGACGGCATACTCTGGGGTGGGGTGTCTCGATGCCATGTCTACCACCAAATTTGGTGTCATTTGAGTAAGTCATTTCAATATCAAATGCTTACTGAACACCTACTGTGTGCTAGGTATTGTTCTGGCTGATTCTCTGCCTGGTGTCAGCTACATTGGATAAATTCTTAACTCTCCCATCTTCTGAATATAACTAAGATGAAACAATATCATTTTTTTTTCTTCTTCTGGCAGGAGTTAAGAAAAATGGGAGCAGATAATTCTACACTAGAACCAAGTAAATCTTAGACTAAATTCTGTTTTAACCTTTAACTCGCCAAACGGAATGTTTTCCACATTTGTTCAGGTGACAAACTTGAGCACATGGCTCAGTGGTTAAAAGTCAGAGAATTAGCAATCCATTCTTTTCTGAAAGATTAGCCAAAGAACTATTTCTTGAATACTAGCTAATTACTTAAATCTTGCTGAAAAAAAAAATGTTCTAATGCATATCAGTTAAACTGGGTAAACATGGGCACATGAAACCTTACTAATATAATCATATCTTAGGAATATGATCTTCTGCCTCAATATCCTTCTTTTTTTAAGATTTTATTTATTTATTTGACAGAGAGAGAAAGAGAGAGCACAAGCAGGGAGAGTGGCAGGCAGAGGGAGAGGGAGAAGCAGACTTCCCACCGAGGGGGTAGCCCAATGTGGGGTTCGATCCCCATGCCGAAGGCAGATGCTTAACTAACTGAGCCACCCAGGTGCCCCATCCTCAGTATCCTTCTTTTTCAGAACTTTGAGGAATAAAATGTTTCCTTAACAGTGAAACTCTTCAAATGGCAAGAGTCCGCACGAGTAAAGCCTAGTGGGGGAGCAGAACCCAGTGCCATGACTGAACAACCTCTGCCTTGTGGTCTGGTCACTGATGGAGAAGACACCTGACTGTAGGGCAGGCCCAGCAGACAGGCAATCTTTGAACTCCAAGCCACCCTATGCTGGCTGTAAAAGGTGGCGTGATTGGATTTGGGCTGGGGATTGGCTCTGGAAAATCATGTGTAAACAACACATCCAGTGTCAGAGGTAGAAATGTCCTTGGTGATCGAGAGCTATTCTGCAAGTGTCAGTTTTGTGATATGATGATAGTGGTAAAGCAACCTTAAATCTTATGGGGTCACCTGCATCTGATACATGCAAGCAGCAAAGACCACTCAGGTCTGAAGGAGTGGCCTAAATAAAAGACAGAAAAATACATTGAAGGTCCCAAAACTTTTTATTTGCCCAAATGACTAGGAGGCATTTATGTAAAATACTAATATGAATCAAGGACCCTCCTTTAGTGAGCCTAAGGCCCCATCAAACAGAAATAACTTTGTCCTGAGGGTGGGGTGGCAATGATGTGCCAGCGAGGAAAAAGATGGTCTTTCTGAAATGTTAATTTTACTTAAATTTGAGAAAAGTTATTTCTACTAGAATGTGTCCTAGGAGAGCTTAGATATTTTTCTTCTTTAGTGACGGAAGCAAACAAGTGCTGGTCACATGTGTACAGCTAGATCCCCATGGAGGAGGTATTTGCATATATATTCCTCCCTCACATGCATATATATTTTAAATTACAGAATCTTGATCAAATGTTAGCATTCCACCAATACATTAAGAGATAATGACTTTGGGGCACCTGGGTGGCTCAGTAGGTTAAGCTCAGGCTCTTGGTTTAGGCTCAGGTCATGATCTCGGGGTCATGGGATCCAGCTCCATGTGGGGCTCCACGCTCAGCGCAGAGTCTGCTTGGGATTCTCTCCCTCTCCCTCTGCCCCTCCCCCTGCTTGTGTGCTCTCTCTCTCTCTCTCAAATAAATCAGTCTTTTTTTTAAAATGATTTTTTATTTATTTATTTGACAGAGAGAGACACAGCGAGAGAGGGAACACAAGCAGGGGGAGTGAGAGAAGGAGAAGCAGGTTTCCCAAGGAGCGGGGAGCCCGATGTGGGGCTCAGTCCCAGGACCCCGGGGGCATGACCTGAGCCGAAGGCAGACACCCAATGACTGAGCCACCCAGGTGCCCCTAAATCAGTCTTTTTAAAAATTAAAGCAATAATAACGTCGATACCTAATACCTCTATAGTGTTAAATATACGTGAGGTACTGCTCTATGTACTTTGCAAACATATTAACTCATGTCACAGCATCACACAGAAACCTTGTGGGGTAGGCACTATTATTATCCCCTTTTTATGGGGGGGGGGAGGGGAACAGGCTCAGAGGGGCCCAAAGATTCATAGCTAGTGAACCAGTTGGAGTCCAGATTTGAATCTAGGCAGTCTGGCTCCAGAAGCTGTGTGTGCTCTTAACCACTTTGTTCTAATGCTATAGAAGACACATTCATACAATTTGTGATTCATAATTAATGTTGTAGGTAGGGGCGCCTGGGTGGCTCAGTCGGTTAAGCGTCTGCCTTTGGCTCAGGTCATGATTCCCTGAATCCCGGGATCGGGCTCCCTGCTCAGCTGCGAGTCTGCTTCTCCCTCTCCCTGCTCCTTTTCTCTCTCTCTTTGTCTCGCTCACTTTCTCCCTCTCAAATAAATAAATAAAATCTTTTAAAAAAATGTTGTAGGTAGAAAGAGATATTGAAAAATATGAATAATAAACATGTTACAGAAACAAAGTAGCAAGCTATAGAAGTTAAAAGATGTTTCTCTGTCCTCGTGGTTATGTTCATTTGGGTCAAGGCAAACAATTATAAGTTTTCTGCCTCCAGAGAACTACATGATCATGGTTTACTTTCCCTTATGGATAGTGTAGACTTCAAAACAAACACATTGCTACTGGGTAAAAATTAGTGTTACTTAGAAGAGAAGGGAATTATTTCAGAAGTTATACTCGCCAAACAAGCTAAATATTTTTAATGCTGTTATTTCATGAGAGTATCAGAAGCCTAAATATACTTCCAAAATAGCCTTCGGACACCAAGCAAATCTATCCAAGGCACAGTTTGAAAGATCTAACTGTAGCCTTCCATTGTGAGCCTCAAAGGCAAGTCAATGTGGATGGCAGAAAGTTCAGAGGGCTGCTGCCCATTTCAGCTCTGGCTGGGGCTCTGGTTCGGACCTCGGAACACAAAACAGAGCCCTCCCTTCTCCCAGACCTGAAGCAAAGGACATCTGAATCACCTTCCCTCCACGTGCTGCATAATCGCCTCATTTTTATCTATCTCTTAGGAGCCAATGCCAAACGATTCTGGTGAATCCCAAGTTGTCTCTTTAAGGGTCTCGGAAAATGAAAGGATTTTATGTCTGAGCACTCAGCAGGAGCAGACATAACTGATGTTCATTTTATTTATTTTTATATTTAAAGGGGTTCTAAGCAAAAAAAAAAAAAAAAAAAAGCCTTTAAGCACGCTGACCTGCCTGAAGAAACCCGACGTGTGCCCAGCCTTGCTTACGAACTCCTGCACCGCTGATCCAAAGGCATTTCAGGATCATAATCCTGGGGTTGCCACCACTTGAAGTCATCCTACGTACCTGTGAAGCAAATGAAGGATGGGAAAGAGAATTTTCTTTTGGAACTTTAAGATGTAAATTCAACAGAAGACATTCAACTGAAGGGATGAGAGCAAAACATTCATCTCCTCCGAATACGGTTCTCTAAACTTCAACCACTTAAAATTATCCGACAGATGTAAAAACAGTCTCAGAAAAGGAAGTGGTGTTGTGTCTGACTCAGAGAATGAAAGATTACAGCATTTAGTCATAAGATACTTGGACAGGCGGTTATTCTCAGTGACAGCGCACCGTGAGTCTTACCCTGGGACCCATTTCATCAGCATCACTAATTCTTATTTTTGCTAATACTCTGCCAAACACTGAAGATAGAGTGGCAAACAAGATGCCGTCTCTGCCTTCCTGGAGTTTCTAACTACTGTGGGGACAGGCAGGGAAACGGGCACTTTTAATTCCCACCAATGAGATAGACACAGTATGGTATGGTACCACATAGGATGCCTGATGCATTTAGAGTATCCACCTGAAAGATGGAGTTAGTGGCGGGGAGGACCTGGGTAAGGGGACGCAGAAGATGGTGGTGAAAAGTGGGGAGCATTTCAGGCAGAGATAGAGGCAACAGGCACTCGCGAAAGAGCCGCTGGTCCTAGTTCAGTCTGGCTAGAACCTCTAGCTATGGCAGGAATACTGGGTCGGGTTGAAACTGGAGAAATAGCCAAGGTTCAGATTCCGAAGGTTCTTGTGAGACTAGTCGAGGAGACCCATTCCATTCCTAAAGGAGTGTGGAGGCTGGGTAGTTACGCCATCGAGCTGGTCTTCACTCTACTCATTTCAGGTGTGGCTGGCGGGGCTGGCTTCATGGGCATGTGACCAGTGCGGTGGCTTTGTTCAGAAGGGCCCCTGGCTCAGAAGGGCCCCAGGCTTAGGGTTTAATGCTATGCAGTCACGTCTTGAAATTCTTAATGATCTTATTTTTGAGTTTGTGTTTTGTAAATGACATGACAATGGGGCATGTTGCAAGGAGCTTGGAGCCTTAGCCCAGGGAAGGTCCCACCTCCTCCACCTCCCTGGGGTGGATTCTTGGCTGCCTGCTTTCCTGCTCCTGACACCCCAGGCCTCTCTGGGTTCTCCCTCCCCGCCTCAGCCCTGACAGCTCCACCCTTTGTCCCTGGCAAGGGAACTGGGTATGAGCGTGGGGAGGACAGGGTTGGGCATGAGCTCCCCGCAGCGTCCCCGGGCAGGCAGAGTGGCCCTGTTCTTGCCCCAGGCTGGTAGTACTCTGGCATGTCTGGTGGCAGCTGTGTCTCAGTGGGGACACGCACACCTCTTGCCTGTCCTGATCCAGGTACTGATGCATCCTGGCACAGAGTTTTAAAGATCCGTCAGGGTCATCTGTCTGCCACAGGTTAGGGTGGCAGGCCGTAGGAAAGGAAAATGCTAGCTGAACTTGCCCAGACCCTGGCTCCTGGTGGGGGATGGAGGTGGGGCAGAGTCATGGTCCAGCAGCTGGTGGGTGGGGGAACCTGTTGAAGGTCAAGCCTGTGAGTGTGCCCTGCTAAGGGCAGAGGCTTGGAGGCTTGGGTGCCTGGGTAGGTCTACACTTGCCTGGTCAGTATCATAGAAGAGCTCCCTCAGCTACTTCTGTGCCTGGGGATCCTCTTTACCTCCTTCCAAGCTTCTTGAACCTGGCTCGTTGTCCATCCCTTCTGGCCAGCTTGAGGCACCTTTCAGGGACAAGCCACAAAATACAAAATGTGAAATTTCAGGGATTCTACATATAGGATAAATGCTCTAAAAAATTTGCATTTATTTATTATTATATATTTTATTTATTTGCACAATAAAAAGACAACTTATGCTAATAATTTTAGCATTTTAACTTTTCTTTAATTAGAATGATATTAAATTACAAATAAAAAAATCCCACGACAAGTCAAGAGATGGAGAAGAAAGAAAAAACCTATATGTACCTTTACTGACACTATTTTCCTGCTTTTTCAACAAGAGTCCCACATTTTCATTTTGCACTGGGCCTGGAAATTATGTGGGCAGCCCTGGTAGCTGGAAGGTACAAATAAACCTGTAATAAGTGGTACTTGGGTGGGGAGATGTTAAAATCTGACTTCACCTACAGTTTAGGATGGCCATTAATCCATTCTGAAGCAGAGTTTCTCACACTTTGGTGTCCATAAGAAATCACCTAGAGGGCTTAATAAAATGCAGATGACTGGTCCCCACCCCTAGAGTTTCTCATTCGGTAGGTTTGAGTTTGAGCTCAAGACTGCATTTCTAACTAGTTCCCAGGTGATGCTGATGCTGCTGGTCTGAGACTGCACTTTGAGGACCACTTAGCTAATGCTATCCTTGACTTTGTTCATACCTGCAAAGGAAGCAGCAGTGCAGATTTAGATGTGAAGTGTCTGGCAGAACTTCCTCCTTGCCTGAAGATTAAATGAGCTGGAGGGTGACCGAGAGGGACAAAGTCCCAGAAGATGAACACTATCCTACTTCACGATGGGGGTCAGGCTCAGGTCCAGCCCACTGTTTAACCCTTGGGCCAATTCAGGCTGAAAACTCCCATGAAGCAAAGAGAGAAGGCACTGGGGGTCTGCAGCTCCATGCTCCTTCTGCCCAGAGGTAATAAAAATCCTTAAGATCGTGGTTGGGAAGGTAAGAGTGACTGCATGGAGTTTTAGGGGAAAGGAAGAGGGGTTGATTTCTGCCAAGGGATAATGGGGCCCCACAAGTGTACTACTGGGTGAAGTAATTCTCGGGTTCACATACTGGAATGATAGCTCCAGCAGCCACCCTTTGAGGAGCTCTGCGCTTCAAATGGAAATCAAAAGCTGGAGATACACAGAGACTCCGGAGAACAACTGATGGGTGAGGTAATGTTAAGGAGGAAGCTTTTTTTTTTTTTTTTAAGATTTTATTTATTCATTTGAGACACAGAGATACAGAGAGAGAGAGATACAGAGAGAGCATGAGCAGGACGAGAGGCAGAGGGAGAGAGAGAAGCAGGCTCCCCGCCGAGCGAGGAGCCCGATGTGGGGCTCGATCCCAGGACCCTGGGATCACGACCTGAGCTGAAGGCAGACGTTTAACCATCTGAGCCACCCAGGCGCCCCAAGGAGGAAGCTTTAACTTGTACTCAAGTTGACCAAAAGCCCCGAATACTGCTGGTGAACCGTCTTTTCCTTTTCCTTTAACAAGGCAGGCAGGCAGGGGCAGTAGTGAGGATTTTGTGGCTGAAACTGGTCAATAGTGCTCTTTATTCCCCTTTGTTCACACCACCTCCCAGACCCAGATAACCTGTGGGTAACATCTTTCCTCTCTTCTTCTCAAGTGTCCTTTCCTGCTCAGTTTCATCCTTCTGTTTAGTATTATTTCTGAAGTTTAGGCTTTCAGTAATATTCATCATGTTTCATTCTGAGTCAATTTAATCCACTTGTCCCTTGGAGGCTGACGATTTGGAGCTAGGAAGCAAGGAGAAGGCACAATCTTGGCATGCCAATCCATTTTTCTGGTGGCCTGTGCCTCTTCTCTGAGGTCTCTCTCAGCTCCTGCTGAGGGGGTAATGGGCCATATGAGTCTTCCCTCTGGTCACTGGTGATTAAGCCAGGGGTTGGTGCCTGATCTAAGCTGGGAAAATCAGGTTTCTCTTTCTGAGGATTTATATTTAGAACATAGAGATTGAATGCAGTCTTTGCTGTATGCTTAAAGGGAGGAAATTATATAAAGTCATGATTGGGACAAACAAATTTGGCTTCGTCCAGAGATGAAGAGAGAATTAGCCAGATGCAAAGAAAGCAGCTCCTGTAGGATTTCCAGCTCCTGGCTCCAAACCTGTCTAAAGCATGTCTGTGTGCCTCCTGCCCAAAACTTGAAGATGTTTTTGTCTCCCTACAACATGTTCATCCTTTTTCTTTAAAGCTAGCTTGAGAAGGTTTATTCCTAGTAACTAAGTCATTTTTGCCACAGGATTAACCCCAAGCTCTACGTACAAGGATCATGAGCCCCTGCTGAGTGACAAGTTATGGGGGAATATCCCTGTGCTGTATCTGAAGTTGCTTGAGGCCAACTGTGAGTATGGGTTATGGAATAATTTTAAGTCAAATCACTAACATCCAAGTGATCCCGAATCTTTGCCTAAAATATTCCTTAAGATTTTCAATGGATCTGTTTTTTTGGTACCAGAAATAGAACATATTTTTTAAAATAAGACACTTAGAACATTTCCATCGGCCTCCTTGAAACTTACAAATCTGCAGTCCCTGGTGGGAAGGCACAGTACTTCTGTATTTGCCTATTTATAAAATGTCTTCCAAAATCCTGAGGTTCTTTCCTCACCAGTGAGAATTCCTCAGGGAACTCTGCAATGCCCAAGTACTATATTCCTTTCCTGTAGTGAAAGCACAATTTTGGCCAGGTGGAAACTCAGACAAGCAGATGAGATATATCTCTTGAAAGGTCACCACTATGAAAAATGTGGGAGCCAGAGGGAAGGCTTATTGCCAATCTCCTCCCAGACACATGATAGCCAAGTTGGGTTCCCTGAATAATTGCTCTTTTCGGCTCAGGAAAAACTGTGATATTTATAGGTTTACTCAGAGAAGGAGAATCATATTAAAATTTTTTTGACCCTTGCTCCCCACCCAAAACACAAAGCCAATGTTTGGTGTATAGATGCTCAAAACATGTTGAATTATATGCAGTAGTAGTAATAGTAGTAGTAGTAGTTAGTAGTAATTGTAATGGCAATATAACATCTATAAGAGCCAACATTTATTGAGTACTCATCACTGGCCAACAACTTAATATATACTACCTAATTTAATCCTTATAATAAACCTACGAGGCAAATGAAATTACTATCCCCTTTCTACAGATAAGGAAGCTGAGGCCTGGAATGGTTAAGTAATTTGCTCAAAGTCACAGTGGTATGAGGTAGGACCAGGAATAAAACCCAAGGATTTTGATTACAGAGTCCAAGTGCTTAATCACACTATACTACCTATTTTCTCCCTCTTCCAGATGAGGTAGTTGAGCCTCATAGCTGGATCAGTGGGGGATTGGGAAAGGGAGAGCCCAAATTTGATGCCACCAGTAGCAACTGGCTTTTCTACTACATCACAGACATTTTCTTAGGTTTCTCTGGTGCTGTCATTCTCATGAATTATAGATTCTCATTTCATTTATTTCAAGCAAATTAATTTAGATATTGAATCCAGCCAAGTCACTTGTAAAGAGTAATGAACAAAGATTAATTGTTACTTAAGTGTAAGATTAAAGACTGGGAAAGGAAAACAAAAGGTATCCATAAGGGTTTCTGTTTGAGGTTGAGTTTTTCAGTTATCAACCCATCATTTCTCAGATTAGTTTATGCTCCTGTAGAAAATCTGTGAAGTCAGGACTTCAGCTGCTATTTCTTCCATTTCAGAAGATTTGCTAATAGTGGGTCTTACCTATCTTCATTTAAATCTCCAAGGTAGGAGTGACATCAGTCACACAGCTGAATAAGACATCCATCATTGTATGCCCTCCTCAATAACAATTTGGCATCCATCCATGGACACAAGTGCTTTAGTGAGAGCTGTGGGATCCAGCACCATATGTCAAGGGACCTGGGAGTAGTGCTGCTCATCCATGCATTGGGAAATAGGCATACTGACCTCGGTCTCAGCTGTGGACCCTAAAGTGGCTCATGAAGTGGCTCCAGCACCTCTTGGTCATGGTCTGGGAACCCCAGGAGTACACTGTCTTAGACAATCACCCATGGACAAAGAGCCTTTGTAGAAGTCCGGGTTTCTGGCAGAGAAGTTGTAGCACACTGTTGGAACAAAAGGGAAATATGAGTTTTGATGCCTTGGAGAGAGTAAGAGAAATAATTCAGCTTTACCTGCATCACCTTTCCCCCAAGGTGGCACATTCCACAATCAGACAAGACTTTCTTGGCCCATGATTTTTCCCATGGGAGAAAGTGAGAGCATGTGCGTAAGTGCCCAGGGCTCTCCCAGCTGTGTGGAATCATAAAAAAGAACCAAATAGAAATTCTGGAGCTGATGAATATAATGAATGAAATGAAAAAAAAAATGCAATAGAGAACATCAACAATAACAGAATTAATCAAGCAGAAGAAAGGATCTGTGAATTAGAGAACAGGAACTTTGAAATTATCCAGTCAGAGGAGAAAGAAGGAAAAAAATGAAAAAGAGTGAAGAAATGATTCCATGATCTTTGGAATACTATCAAAAGGACCAATTTATGAATTATTGGAGTTCCAGAAGAAGAGAGAGAGAAGGGGAAAGGAAGCTTATTTTAAAAAAATGAGTGAGTATGTCTAAAATCTGGGGAGAGATTTGGATATCCAAGTTCATGAACCTCATGTGTCACCAAACAAACTCAACTTAAAGAGATTCTCTTCAAGAGACATTATAATAAAAATGTCAAAACACAAAAACGAAGAAAGAATCTTAAAAGTATCAAGAGAAAGAAGCTTATAACTTACCAGGGATCTCCCATAAGGCCATTGGTAGATTTCTTACCAGAAATTTTTTTTTAAAGATTTTATTTATTTATTTGAAAGAGAGAGAGAGAGAGGGAGAGAGAGAGCACAGAGGGAGAGGGAGGAGCAGACTCCCTGCTAAGCAGGGAGCCCAATGCGGGGCTCCATCCCAAGAGTCTGAGATCATGACCTGAGCTGAAGGCAGACGCTTAGCCGACTGAGCCATCCAGGCACCCCATCTCAGCAGAAATCTTACAGGCCAAGAGAGAGCAAGCTGTTACATTCAAAGTGCTAGAAGAGAATTGCCAACCAAAAATATTCTTTCCAGCAAAGCTGTCCTTTGGAAAAGGAGAGATAAAGACTTTACCAGACAAACAAAAGCTGAGAGACAATATCACCACTAGACCTGTCTTACAAGAGACACTGAAAGGAATTCTTCACGCTGAGACGAATGAATACTAATTAATAACATGAAAACATATGAAAATGTACAACATACTGGTACAGTAAGTATAGACAAATTCGGAATATGCTAATACTATAATATGGTGGTGTGTTGATTACTTACATCTACTATAAAGATTAAAGGACAAAGTATTCAAAATATACCTACAAGAAGATGGTGGAGTAGGAGGATCCTAGGCTCACCTCGTCCCACAGATACAATTAGATAAGACCCACATCAGTGTAAACAACCCAGAAAACACCCAAGGTCTGGCAAACAAACTCTCCATGGCTAAATGTAGAGAAGAGGACATATCAAGGAGGGTAAGAAAGGCAGAGATGCATTCGGGAGCAAAACTGACCTGTGGGACTGTGTGCAAGAGGGAGGGATGTGGTGGGGATGGAGAGGGGAGAGGAGCAGACCCCCACACCAGATACCCCAGGCACAGGGGACTCACACTGGGAAGAATTCCCATAACATTTGGCTTTGAAAACCAGAGAGCCCTAACTTTGTAAGTTCTTTCAGTCAGTGGGGCTTCACACCTAGAACTTTATTTATTTATTTTTTATTTAAATTCAGTTAATTAACATATAGTGTATTATTGTTTCAGAGGTAAAGTTCATTAATTCATCAGTCTTATATAATACCCAGTGCTCATTATATCATGTGCCCTCCTTAATGTCCATCACCCAGTTAACCCATCCCCACACCTCCCTCCCCTCCAACAAACAAACCCTCAGTTTGTTTCCTATGATTAAGAGTCTCTTACGGTTTGTCTCCCTCTCTGATTTCATCTTGTTTTATTTTTCCCTCCCTCCCTCCATGATTCTCTGTTTTGTACACACCTAGAACTTTATTTTTTTTTAAGATTTTATTTATTTATTTGAGAGAGAGAGAGCATGATCAAGAGAGAGGAAGAGGGAGGAGCAAACTCCCCACTGGGCAGGGAGCCTGATGTGGGGCTTGATCCTGAGACTCCGGGATCATGATGATCCTGAGACTCTGGGATCATGATCTGAGCTGAAGGCAGACACTTAACCAATTGAGCCACCCAGGTGCCCCAGCATGTAGAACTTTAAGAATCAGCAGCATGGCTCTGGAAGAGTTGGAGAGTGAGAAGAAACTGAGTCCCCACCCTTAAAGAGCACAACAAACAGGCCCACTGGGATACAGCATAGAAGCAGCAATTTGAAAAATGCCTTGGGTACAGAAGAAGATTTATTTACTAATCTCAGAGTGTGTGCTGGAGGGGCATGGATATTTGGGACACTTTTCCAAGAACAAAAAGCTGATGGGTGCTATTTTCCTCCCTCTCCCCCCAACCTAGATAAATAGATACCTGTGAGAACCAGCATAGTGCAAACACTCTCCACCTAGCTTGCTAATGGTGCACCCTACCCCATTGAGCTTCTATGGATCTTCCCACTCCAACCTGGCAGGTCTTAGTAGGAGTTTTCCCAGGTGGCTGTTCGTCCCCTCCCACAGCAGACCAGTGCACCCCACCCCCACATTCTCCTGCGGACCTGCCCCTTCCAATATGTTCTTAGCTAGAGATCATCCAAAGAGGGGCCACAAGCATGTCAGTGTGCAAGCAGCCCTGATAGGGACCAGCACCACTCCAAGTGACTCTTCCCCCAGGGAGAGGGGTAGATGACCACATACACCAGTCTGACTACAGGCCCCACCTACCAATAAAAGTTTCTGTGGGGACAACATAGGGAAAGCACCCTGCAGTTCAGTGATACTTCATCTATGGCAAACACCTGGTAGACTCAACTCAACTTTAGGGAGGCCCCAGACTAGCCCACTAACACCACAGGGACAAATCCTGCTCATAACAGGCAAAGAGAGTCATTGCAGGTGACTGGACTGAAGGAAAAAGTGGCTCATCATAATAGTAGGCTGTATGCAACACACACAGGAGACACCCCTGAAGCAACAGGTTCTGGTGAACAGGGGACATTGCCCTGCAGGGCACTGTAGGACTTCTTTCTAAAAAGGCAACTACTTTTTTATTTTATCTTTTTTATTTTTTAAAGATTTTATTTATTTATTTGACAGAGAGACACAGTGAGAGAGGGAACACAAGCAGGGGGAGTGGGAGAGGGAGAAGCAGCCTTCCCGCAGAGCAGGGAGCCAGACGTGGGGCTCGATCCCAGGACCCTGGGATCATGACCTGAGCCGAAGGCAGACGCTTAACGACTGAGCCACCCAGGCGCCCCAAAAGGCAACTACTTTTAAGAGCAGGAGACATAGTTGACTTTCCTAACACAGAGAAACAGACACAGAGAGTTAGACAAAATGAAGAGACAGAGGACTATATTTCAAATGAATGAACAAGACAAAATCACAGCAAGAGAGCTAAATGAAATAGAGATAAGTAATAGGCCTGATAGAGAATTTAAAGTAATGGTCGTAAAGATACTCATGGACTTAGGAAGAGGGGAGGACCTCAGTGAGACCCTTAACAAAGAGATAGAAAACTTAAAAATGAACCAATTGGAGATGAAGAACTCAATAACAGATTTAAAAATATAAAAGATAGAAAAAAAAGAAGACTAGAGGAAGCAGAAGAAGAGATCGGTGACCTGGAGGACAGAGTAATGGAAAGCAATCAAGCTGAACATCAGAGAGAAAAAATAATAGTACAAAATGAAAATAGACTTAGGGAATTCAGCAACACCATCAAGTGTAATAACATTCACATTACAGGGATCCCAGGAGAAGAGAGAGAAAAGGGGGCAGAAAATTTACTTGAAGAAATAATAGCTGAAAACACCCCTAATCTGGGGAAGGAAACAGAAATCCAGATCCAGGATGCACAGAGTCCCCAGCAAAATCAACCCAAGGAGGTCCACACTAAGAGATGGTAATAAAAATGGCAAAAAGTAGTGCTAAAGAAAGAATTTTTTTTAAAGATTTTATTTATTTATTTGACAGAGAGATAGCGAGAGCAGGAGCACAAACAGGGGGAGTGGGAGAGGGAGAAGCAGGCTTCCCGCTGAGTCAGGAGCCTGATGTGGGGGCTCAATCCCAGGACCCTGGGATCCTGACCTGAGCCAAAGGCAGATGCTTAATGACTGAGCCACCCAGGCGCCCCAATAAAGAAAGAATTTTAAAAGCAGCAAGAGAAAAGAAAACAGTTACATACAAGGGGAACCCCATGAGGCTATCAGTGGATTTCTCAATGGAAACTTTGCATGTCAGAAGAGAGTGGCATGAAATATTCCAAGCGCTGAAAGAAATAAACCTGCAACCAAGAATACTCTATTCCGCAAGGATATCATTAAGAATAGAAGGAGAGATAAAGAGTTTACCAGACAAAAGTTAAAGGAATTCATGACGACCAAATGAGCCCTACAAGAAGTGTTAAAGGGGACTTTTTGAGTAGAAAGGAAAGACCATAAATATAAGTAAGAAAAGTAGGAAGCACAAAGGCAGTAAAATTAAGTATATCTATAAGAATCAGCCAATGTATTCACAAAATAAAAGGATATAAAGCATGACACCATATACCTAAAATGTGGGGTGGGGGGTAGAGGAATAATAGTGCTTTTAGAATGGGTTCAAACTTAAGCAACCATCAATGTGATATAGATTGCTATATGCATGTGCTATATGCTTTGCAATATATAGACTCATATATGAATCTAATGGTAACTGCAAATCAAAAACCAGTAATAGATATGCAAAAAATAAAGAGAAGGAATTCAAGTATATCACTAAAGAAAGCCAGCAAACTGCGAGAGAAGACAGCAAGATAAGGGAAAAAAACAGAGAACTACAAAAACAACCATAAAATAAGTAACAAAATGGCAATATGTACATACTTATCAATAATTACTTTGAATGTAAATGGATGAAATGCTTCAATCAAAAGACACTGGGTGACAGAATGGATTAAAAAAACAAACAAGACCCATCTATATGCTGCCTACAAGAAACTCACTTTAGACCTAAAGACACCTGCAGATTGAAAGTGAAGGGATGGAGAAGTATTTATTATGCAAATGGAAGTGAAAAGAAAGCCAGGGTAGCAATACTTATATCTGACAAAATAGACTTTAAAACAAAGACTAGAACAAGAGACAAAGAAGGACACTATATAATTATAGAGGGAAAGATCAAACAGGAAGATATAACAGTTGTAAATATATATGTACCCAACATGGGAGCACCAAAATACATAAAACAGCTACTAACAAACATAAAGAAAGTAATCAAGGGGCGCCTGGGTGGCTTATTTGGTTAAGCGTCTGACTCTTGGTTTTGACTCAGGTCATGATCTCAGGGTCGTGGGATGGAGCCCCGCATTGGGCTCTGTTCTCAGCACGGAGTCTGCTTGTCCCTCTCCCTCTGCTCCTCCATCTCCCTTTGCTCCTCTCTCTCCCTCTGCTCCTCCCTCTACTCACACTCTCTCTCTCTCAAATAAATAAATAAAATCTTTAAAAAAAAGAAAGTAATCAATAGTAATACAATAATAGAGCTGACTTTAACACCCACTTACATCAATGGACAAATCATCCAAACAAAATCAAAAAAGAAACAGTGACAGATTGGACTAGATGGATCTAACAGATATATTCAGACTATTCCATCCTAGCAGAGCAGACTATACATTATTTTCTTTTCCTTTTTTTTTTTAAGATTTTATTTATTTATTTATTTGAGAGAGAGAGAGAGAAGAGTGAGAAACAGCATGAGAGGGGAGAGGGTCAGAGGGAGAAGCAAACTCCCCGCTGAGCCGGGAGCCCAATGTGGGACTTGATCCCAGGACCCTGGGATCATGACCTGAGCTGAAGGCAGACGCTTAACCGACTGAGCCACCCAGGCGCCCCTACACATTATTTTCAAGTGCACATGGAACATTCTCCAGAATAGATCACACATTAGGTCACAGAAAAGGTCTCAACAAATTAAAAAATATTAAAGTCATATCATGCATCTTTTCCAACCATATCCAATGGGAAAAAGACAATCTCTTCAACAAATGGGGTTGGGAAAAAATAGATACATGCAAAAGAATGAAACTGGACCACTTTCCTACACCATACACAAAAATAAACTCAAAATGGATTTAAGACCTAAATGTGAGACCTGAAACCATACAAATTCTAAAAAAGAATGCAAGAAGTAATTTCTTTGACTATTGGCTATAGCAACATTTTTCTAGATATGTCTCCAGAGGCAAGGGAAACAAAAGCACAAATAAACAATTGGGACTATATCAAAATAAAAAGTTTCTGCACAGCAAAGGAAATAATCAACAAAACTAAAAGGCTACTTACTGAATGAGAGAAAATATTTGCAAATGGTTTATCTGATAAAGGGTTAGTATCCAAAATATAAAGAGAACTTATAGAACTCAACACACAAAAAGCCAAATAGTCCACTTAAAAATGAACAGAAGACATAAACAGACATTTCTGTAAAGACAACATGCCTGACAGCCAACAGACACATGAAAAGATGCTCAACATCACGCATCATCAGGGAAATGCATATCAGAACCACACTGAGATATCATCTTACACCTGTCAAAATGGCTAAAATAAAAAACACAAGAAACAATTGTTGGTAAGGACGTGGAGAAAGGGGAACACTCACGCACTGTTGGTGGGAATGTGAACTGGTGCAACTCCTGTAGAAAACAGTATGAAGGTTCCTCGAAAAATTAAAAATAGAACTACCATATGAGCCAGTAATTTCACTACTGGATATTTGCCCAAAGAATATGAAAACACTAATTTGAAAAAATATATGCATCCCTATGTTTATTGTAGCATTATTTACAATAGCCAAATTATGAAAGCAGCCCAAGTGCCCATCAATAGATGAATGGATAAAGAAGAAGTGGTGTATATATAGATACAATATATATTGCTTGGCCATGAAAAATGAATGAAATCTTTCCATTTGCAATGACATGGATGGAGCTAGAGAGTATAATGCTATGCAAAATAAGTCAGCCAGAGAAAGACAAATACCATATTTTATTCATATGTGGGATTTAAGAAACAAAACAAATAAACAAAGGGAAAAAAAGAGAAAGACAAACCAATAAACAGAATCTCAGCTATAGAGAACACAGTGGATGGTTACCAGAGGGGAGGGGGTGGGGGATGGGTGAACTAGATGATGGGGATTAAGGAGTGCACTTGGGATGAGCACTGGGTGTTGTACAGAATTGTTGAATAACTATTTGGTACACCTGGAACTAATATAACACTAGGTTAACTATACTGGAATTAAAATTTAAAAAATAAAAATAAAAATATACCTGCAACACTGTTTATTACAGCATTATTCACAATGGCTAAGATATGGAAACAACCTAAATGTCCACTAATGGATGAATGGATAACAAACTTGTGATCTAGAGCTAGATCTAATCTATATATCTATATCTCCTATTGGTTTAGTTTCTCTGGAGAATCCAGACTAATATAGAGGGTAATAGGCCAATATCACTTATAAATATAGGTAGGAAAATCCTACATAAAATATTACCAAATCTATTCAAGTAGCATTTCTTAGAAATAGAAAACCATAATCTAAAATGTAAGGATAGTTCAAAATTAGAAAATCTTGAAATAGTATTCATTACATTAACAGGTTAAAAGAGATACACAGTATAACCATCTTTCTAGATGCAAAAAGGCACTTAAAAAATAGAAACATACAATTATAAAAAATTCTTTCCAAACTAGTGATATAAGGGGACTTTTTTTTCTACCTAATAAAGAGTATCTAACAAAAATCTATAGCAAACATTGTACATAACAGTAAAATGTTAGAATCATTTCCTTTCAGATGAGAAATAATGCAAAGATGTTTGCTATCATTGCCTTTATTCTTTAGAGCATTATCAAGTGCATATATATAAGAAAAAAAATAGAGGTTATAAAGACTAAAGGGGAAGACACACAATTGTCATTATTTGTTAGAGCAATTAAAACAGTGTGATAAGGACATAAACCAGAATCTTTTTAACATGCCAATCTCAATGTCTACTGTACATAAAAAATTATTAGAATCTCAAAAGAGCAGGATTTGACTAATGATTAAGAGACAAATAGTCAAAGAATTAGACTCAAAGATGTCTCAGATATTGGAGTCAATAGATAAGGACTTGGAAAGTAACTATAATTGTTATGTTAAAAAATAGAAGAAAAATGGACAAAATGAATGAAAATATAGACTGTTTAAATGAAGAGTTTAAATCCATAAAAAATAAATCAGATAGACATCATAGAATTACAAAATACAGTATCTAAAATTAAGATAGCATCACATGACTTTAACAATAGGCTGGACACAACAGAAAACAGGATTGATGAACTCAAAGACAGGCTCACAGAAAATATTCCAACTGAAGTGCGAAAAGAAAAAGAATGAAAAATAATTTTAAAAACAGCTAGAAAAAAGCTAAGAGCGATTGGGACATAATAAAAAAAATCTAACATATATGTAAGTGAAGTGCTGGAATGAAAGAAGAGAGATAATGTAACAGAAACAGTGTCTGAGGACATAAAGGGTGAGAAATTTCCAAATCTGCAGAAAGATACAAGCCCATATGTCCAAGAAGCAGGATAAATAATAATAAAGCCATATCTAGGCACATAATAGTCAAACTGATGACAACCAAAAATGTGAAGAAAATTCTAAAAGCTGTCCAAAGAAGTGAAAGATTTATTACTTTCAGAATAACAGTAAGAATTATGAATGACTTTTTTTTTTAAAGATTTTATTTATTTATTTGAGAGAGAGAGAAAGTGTATGAGAGCATGAGTGGAGGGGGAGAGGCAGAGGCAGAGGGAGAGGGAGAAGCAGACTCCCCGCTGAGTAGGGAGTCCAATGCAGGGCTCGATCCCAGGACCCCAGGATCACGACTTGAGCCAAAGGCAGACATCTAACTGACTGAGCTACCCAGGCACCCCATGAGTGACTTTTTAATTGAAACACAGATGGACCTAGAGGGTATTATGCTAAGCGAAATAAGTCAGACATAGAAAGACAAATACTGTATGATTTCACTCATATGTGGAATCTAAAAAAACAAAACAAATGAACAAACAAAATAAAACAGACTCATAAATACAGAGAACAAATTGGTGGTTGACAGAGAGGAGGGCAGTGGGGAAATGGACAAAATACTGAAGGGAGGGGCGCCTGGGTGGCTCAGTCGTTAAGCGTCTGCCTTCAGCTCAGGTCATGATCCCAGGGTCCTGGGATCGAGCCCCATATCGGGCTACCTGCTCAGCCGGGAGCCTGCTTCTCCCTTTCCCACTCCCCCTGCTTGTGTTCCCTCTCTAGCTGTGTCTGTCAAATAAATAAAAACTTAAAAAAAAAATACTGAAGGGAATTAAGAGATACAAACTTCCAGTTATAAAATAAATAAGTCACAGGAATGAAAAGTACAGCACAGGGAATATAGTCAATAATATTGTAATAACTTTTTAAAAAGATTTTATTTATTTATTTGACAGAGAGAGACACAGCGAGAGAGGGAACACAAGCAGGGGGAGTGGGAGAGGGAGAAGATTTCCCGCCGAGCAGGGAGCCCGATGTGGGGCTCGATCCCAGGACCCTGGGACTGTGACCTGAGCTACCGAGGTGCCCCGTAATAACTTTCTATGGTGACAGGTGGTGACTACACTTATCATGGTGATCATTTCATAATGCATATAAATGTTGAATCACTATCTTATACACCTGAAACTAATATAATATTGTATGTCAACTGTACTTCAATTAAAAAAAGAGAGAGAGAGAAACTGTGGAAGCCAGAAGATAATGGAATTACATCTTTGAAGTACTGAAAGAAAGAACCAAACTGCCAAACTACAATTTTATGCAGAGAGATAACATCCTTCAAAAAATGAAGACAAAGTAACAATGTTTTCAGGCAATCAAACCTGAGAGATTTTATCATCAGCAGACTCACACTACATGAAACATTAAGGGTTCTTCAATATGAAGGAAAATGATCCCAGATAGAGGCACAGAGGTACAAGAAAGAATGAAGAAGACTCAAAAGAAGTAAATATGTGGCTATATATAAAATACTACTGTCTGTTTAAGCAACAATAATAACAATGTCTTATGGAGTTTTTAAAATATGCAGAAGTAAAATAAGTAGCAACAACAGCAAAATTGGTGAAGGAGGGGGTACGCAGAGTCAAACTGTTGTAAAGTTCTTGTATTAAGAACATGGAATTTGAGAAACAAGACAGAGGATTATAGGGGAAGGGAGGGAAAAATGAAACAAGATGAAACCAGAGGGGGGGACAAACCATAAGAGACTCTTAATCTCAGGAAACAAATTGAGGGTTGCTGGAGTGGAGGGCGGTGGAAGGCATGGGGTGGCGGGTGATGGACATTGGGGAGGGTATGTGCTATGGTGAGTGCTGTGAACTGTGTAAGACTGTTGAATCACAGACCTGTACCCCTGAAACAAATAATACATTATATGTTAATTTAAAAAAAAGAACATGGTAAAAGTATGGATTTAAGGTAGACTATAATAAGTTAAAATGTGTTTGTAATTTCTAAGATAATCACTAAAATATTGATGTTAATAGGTATAACTACAAAGCTGAAAGAGGAGATAAAATAGAATAATAAAAATATTTAAATAATAAAAAACAGTGTGATAAAGGTACAGGGCTAAACTAATAACTTTGTAGGCAGCCTAAAGAACACAAAAGGAGATCTTAGCATATATGGAAATATAATAAAGTTTATAAAATGTTCTTTTCCAAAACAGTCTCCTGAAATGTCCACCATTTGCTCTTAGTTTTATCATATAGAAATTTAAAATACACAGACACAGACACACACAAACACACACTTTACATAGTTGAAGATGATTACTGATCCCTCTCCTTTATTCTGATTTCTCTGGCCCTCGACTTTTTTATCTTGTGATGTGATTTCTCCACCCTCTATCACCCCATGATTTCTGTCCTGGGCCCACTCCATTTTGTCAGCATCTTTAAAGAGTGCTTTCCAGAAGGGGGTACAACACTCCAGGGGTAGTGTGACTATTACAGAATGGTATGGAATTCTGATAAATTCACGTTTGCTAGGTATTTCAGGAAGATTCTCCTTATTGCTGTATACTGAGCTTAGAGATCATGGAAACATCTACACCATTCCACACTTGAGTCTATTCATCCTCTATTCTCATCCTAAAAGTTGGCCTTATGAAGCCAAATTCAGGAACTTTAGATACTCTTTATTATCTTTCTTCTCATTGGATCTGTGTCATAATTCTAGCCTGAATTCATCTTGGACCCCAATTCTGTCATCCTGATACATTTGCTAACCACACCTAACTGTATTCTTCAAATTTGATAAACGTTAATTTCATAAACTTATGGAATAGGATAGGCTCAAAAGGTCACATAATGTAGATTCTCTGTCAGTAAGAGTTATACATTGGAAAGGGTCAGCTAAAGAAAGTCCTTAAAGTCCATTATAGATAGAAATCTTTGTGTGTCACAGTTTATTTAGAGGTAATGCCCTGAAATGGAGTTGTGAGCAAAACAAAGAAACTTGGGGAGGAGAGAGGCAGCTAATGTTTTGATGTATGGAAATATCATTGAGACCACTGATGACCTCATCAAGTAATCTACCCCCTATATTCTCCTAGCTTCTGAATTCGACAAGCCATTTCAAAGGCAGTTTTACAATTGGTTTCCTCTTCCCTCTCACTCTTTTTACTCCTGGAAAAGTCCTGCTCATCTGTCAAGTACCAATAATGGAAACATCACTTCCTCTCTGTTCTATCTTTGACTCTTTACCTTTATCTTCTACTCCTATCACAGTGATAAATAATAGCTTGCTCATATGTGTTCCTCTAACTTAATATTCATTCTGAAATATTACAGTCAATGGTTTATGTGTCTGACTCATTAGTTTGTGTTCTTGAGAACAGAACTCAGGTCTGACTTGTTTTGTTTTCGCAGTGACTTGCACAGGGCTTGGTCCATAAGAGGTGCTCAAGAAATATTTATTATATTTTTAAAAAGCACCTTATGTGCACCCCTCAAATTAAAGTAAACCTACTTAAGGGGCCAGGAATGTAAACTTCAGTTGTTTGGATTGTTGAACTATCCAAAAAAAATTCTATACCAATTCTTCTGCTGCTGTGCTCTGAACAGGATTCCCAAAGTCCTTTCTATCTTTTGTTTTAATAGTTTAATTGAAGGACTGGCCTCAAAATATTTGGTCATGGTGTTAAGGATCCAGTATTCTGCTCAAATAGAGAAAAGGATTGAAATCCCTTAGCCATGGGATAAAGAGTCCCAAAGGAATGGTGACAAGCAGGACCAAAAGGAAGACTTACCTATTATATATAATAGAAAAAGATAGCTGACCTGGGGGGGGCGGAGCAAGATGGCGGAGGAGTAGGAGACCTGGATTTCATCTCCTCTCAGGAATTCAGCTGGATAGGGATCAAACCATTCTGAACACCTACGAACTCAACAGGAGATCGAAGAAAAGAAGAGCAACAACTCTCTCATCAGAAAAGCGACCACTTTCTGGAAGGTAGGACGTGCGGAGAAGTGAATCCGAGGCGATATTCGGGAGGATAGACGGCGGGGGAGGGGCCTCCGGCCGCCGCTTCTGGCAAGTGATAGAACCACGGAGCACAAAATCGGAACTTTTAAAAGTCTGCTCCGCCGAGGGACGTCACTCTGGTGGCTAAGCGGGGGGTGGAACCCTCCGGGACAGTGTGGTCTCAGGACCCTCGGGGTCACAGAAAGACCGGGGGTGCCTGAGGGCGGCAGAGCTCCCAGGTATCGGAGCGGGGAAGCCGGCTGCAGAGGTGGAGCCCAGGCGCGGGCTCTCAGCTCGGGGTCGCCATTGACCGTGATCCGCGGCACCGTCGGGCCCCTGCTCCTCCAGCAGGGACCCAACAAGCGGCAGATCCGGGGAGACTCACCTTCCTCCCCCGGGAGGAGCCGCGCGGGAGTGCACCGCAGGGATCTGCTGGGTTTGGAGACTCCAGACCGGGTCGGGTGCCAGAGATAGAAACGCGCGGTCACAGGCCGGTTGAGCACGGAGTGCAGCTGCAGACCGGGGAGACGGGAGTGACTGGCGGCTTTTCTCTGGGGGCTCACTGAGGAGCGGGCCCCGAGTTCTCGGCTCCTCCGGGGCAGAGATTGGGAGGCCGCCATTTTCACTCTCCGCCTCCAAAGCTGTACGGAAAGCTCGCAGGGAACAAAAGCCCCGGAGAGCAAACGCGAGCAGATTACTTAGCTGGGAGGGGGCAAGGGCGGGGCAATTCCGCCTCCGGCAAAGACATTTGGAAACCACGGCAACAGGCCCCTCCCCAGAAGATCAGCGAGAACAGCCGGCCAAGACCAAGTTCACCGATCAATGAGAACAGCAGAACTCCAGCGCTAGGGGACTATGGCACATAGAATTCATGGCTTTTTTACCATGATTCCTTAGTCTTTTAAAGTTAATTTTTTTTTTAACTTTCTTTTTGTCTTTTTATTTCTTTTTGAATTTTTCTTTTTCCCTTTTTCAAACAACATCTTATCAATCCCTTTTTTTAAAAAAATATTTTTATTTTTCATTTTTAGAGTCATATTCTATCCCTTCATAGTAGTTACCCATATTTTTGGCTTATATATATAAGTTGTTCTCTCTTTAAAATTTTGAGATAGTTTCTTCTAACAGATTAAAATATACCCTAAATCTCTAGTATATGGTGTTTTCTATTCCCCTGCCTGATCACATCCTCCCCCTTTTTTTTCTTTTTCTTTTTTCTTTTTTTAAATTCTCTTTCTTTTTTCAAACAACTTCTTATCAATTCCTTTTATAAAATTTTTTATAATTTCCATTTTTACAGTCATTTTCCATCCCTTCATCATATCAACCCTTATTTTTGTACATATATAAGTTTTTCTTTCTTTAAAATTTTGGGAGACACTTTCTTCTAAAAGACCAAAACACACCCCAAATCTAGTGTGTGGCACTGATCTATATACCATATAGATCATATTTGATCACATTCTGGTTTTTCTTTTGTTGTTGTTTTGTTTTGTTTGTTTTCGTTTTTATCTTCATCTTTTTCTTTTTTTTTCTTTTTCTTTTTTCTCTCTTTCCCCTTCTTATCCCACTGCTTCAGGTCTTTTCTGATTTGTTTAGAGTACATTTTCTGGGGACGTGGTTACTCTGCTAGCATTTTGTTCTCTCATTAATCTATTCTCCTCTGCACAAAATGACGAGACGGAAAAAATCACCTCAACAAAAAGAACAAGAGGCAGTACCGACTGCCAGGGACCTACTCAATATGGACATTAGTACGATGCCAGATCTAGAGTTCAGAATCATCACTTTAAAGATACTAGCTGGGCTTGAAAAAAATATGGAAGTTATTAGAGAAACTCTTTCTGGAGAAGTAAAAGAGCTAAAATCCAACCAAGTAGAAATCAAAAAGGCTATTAATGAGGTGCAATAAAAAATGGGGGCGCTAACTGCTAGAATAAATGAGGCAGAAGAGAGAATCAGTAATATAGAAGATGAAATGCTGGAGAATAAAGAAGCTGAGAAAAAGAGAGATAAACAACTACTGGATCATGAGGGCAGAATTCGAGAGATAAGCGATACCATAAGACGAAACAACATTAGAATAATTGGGATCCCAGAAGAAGAAGAAAGAGAGAGAGGGGCAGAAGGTATAATGGAGCAAATTATAGCAGAGAACTTCCCTAATTTGGGGAAAGAAACAGGCATGAAAATCCAGGAAGCACAGAGAACCCCTCTCAAAATCAATAAAAATAGGTCAACTCCCCGACATCTAATAGTAAAACTTACGAGTCTCATAGACAAAGAGAAAATCCTGAAAGCAGCTCGGGAGAAGAGACATGTAACCTACAATGGTAGAAACATTAGATTGGCAACAGACCTATCCACAGAGACCTGGCAGGCCAGAAAGGACTGGCAGGATATATTCAGAGCACTAAATGAGAAAAATATGCAGCCAAGAATACTCTATCCAGCTAGGCTGTCATTGAAAATTGAAGGAGAGATAAAAAGCTTCCAGGACAAACAAAAACTAAAGGAATTTGCAAACACAAAACCAGCCCTACAAGAAATCTTGAAAGGGGTCCTCTAAGCAAAGAGAGACCCTAAAAGCAACATAGACCAGAAAGGAACACAGACAATATACGGTAACAGTCACCTTACAGGCAATACAATGGCACTAAATTCCTATCTTTCAATAGTTACCTTGAATGTAAATGGGCTAAATGCCCCAATCAAAAGACACAGGCTAACAGACTGGATTAAAAAACAAGATCCATCGATATGCTGTCTGCAAGAGACTCATTTTAGACCCAAAGACACCCCCAGATTGAAAGTGAGGGGGTGGAAAACCATTTACCATGCTAATGGACACCAAAAGAAAGCTGGGGTGGCAATCCTTATATCAGACAAATTAGATTTTAAACCAAAGACTGTAATAAGAGATGAGGAAGGACACTATATCCTACTTAAAGGATCTATCCAACAAGAAGATCTAACAATTGTAAATATCTATGCCCCTAACATGGGAGCAGCCAATTATATAAGGCAATTAATAACAAAAGCAAAGAAACACATCAACAACAATACAATAATAGTGGGGGACTTTAACATCCCCCTCACTGAAATGGACAGATCATCTAAGCAAAAGATCAACAAGGAAATAAAGACTTTAAATGACACACTGGACCAAATGGACTTCACAGACATATTCAGAACATTCCACCCCAAAGCAACGGAATACACATTCTTCTCTAGTGCCCATGGAACATTCTCCAGAATCGATCACATCCTAGGTCATAAATCAGGTCTCAACTGGTACCAAAAGATTGGGATCATTCCCTGCCTATTTTCAGACCACAATGCTTTGAAACTAGAACTCAATCCCAAGAGGAAAGTCGGAAAGAACTCAAATACATGGAGGCTAAAGAGCATCCTACTGAAGAATGAATGGGTCAACCAGGAAATTAAAGAAGAATTAAAAAAATACATGGAAACCAATGAAAATGAAAACACAACTGTTCAAAATCTTTGGGATGCAGCAAAGGCAGTCCTAAGAGGAAAGTATATAGCAATACAAGCCTTTCTCAAGAAACAAGAAAGGTCTCAAGTACACAACCTAACCCTACACCTAAAGGAGCTGGAGAAAGAACAGCAAATAAAGCCTAAACCCAGCAGGAGAAGAGAAATAATAAAGATCAGAGCAGAAATCAATGAAATAGAAACTAAAAGAACAGTAGAACAGATCAACGAAACTAGGAGCTGGTTCTTTGAAAGAATTAACAAGATTGATAAACCCTTGGGCCAGACTGATCAAAAAGAGAAGAGAAATGACCCAAATCAACAAAATCATGAATGAAAGAGGAGAGATCACAACCAACACCAAAGAAATACAAACAATTATAAGAACATATTATGAGCAACTCTATGCCAGCAAATTAGATAACCTGGAAGAGATGGATGCATTCCTAGAGATGTATCAACTACCAAAACTGAACCAGGATGAAATAGAAAATCTGAACAGACCTATAACCACTAAGGAAATTGAAGCAGTCATCAAAAATCTCCCAAAAAACAAAAGCCCAGGGCCAGATGGCTTCCCAGGGGAATTCTACCAAACATTTCAAGAAGAATTAATACCTATTCTTCTGAAACTGTTCCAAAAAATCGAAACGGAAGGAAAACTTCCAAACTCATTTTATGAGGCCAGCATTACCTTGATCCCCAAACCAGACAAAGACCCCATCAAAAAGGAGAATTACAGACCAATATCCCTGATGAACATGGATGCAAAAATTCTCACCAAAATACTAGCCAATAGGATCCAACAGTACATTAAAAGGATTATTCACCACGACCAAGTGGGATTTATCCCTGGGCTGCAAGGTTGGTTCAACATCTGCAAATCAATCAATGTGATACAATACATTAACAAAAGAAAGAACAAGAATCATATGATCCTCTCAATAGATGCAGAAAAAGCTTTTGACAAAGTACAGCATCCTTTCTTGATCAAAACTCTTCAGAGTATAGGGATAGAGGGTACATACCTCAATATCATAAAAGCCATCTATGAAAAACCTACAGCAAATATTATTCTCAATGGGGAAAAACTGAGAGCTTTCCCCCTAAGGTCAGGAATGCGGCAGGGATGTCCACTATCACCACTGCTATTCAACATAGTATTGGAAGTCCTAGCCACGGCAATCAGACAACAAAAAGAAATCAAAGGCATCCAAATTGGCAAAGAAGAAGTCAAACTCTCACTCTTTGCAGATGATATGATACTTTATGTGGAAAACCCCAAAGACTCCACCCCAAAACTGCTAGAACTCATACAGGAATTCAGTCAAGTGGCAGGATATAAAATCAATGCACAGAAGTCAGTGGCATTCCTATACACCAACAACAAGACAGAAGAAAGAGAAATTAAGGAGTCGATCCCATTTACAATTGCACCCAAAACCATAAGATACCTAGGAATAAATCTAACCAAAGAGACAAAGGATCTGTACTCAGAAAACTATAAAATACTCATGAAAGAAATTGAGGAAGACACAAAGAAATGGAAAAACGTTCCATGCTCATGGATTGGAAGAACAAATATTGTGAAGATGTCAATGCTACCTAGAGCAATCTACACATTCAATTCAATCCCCATCAAAATACCATCCACTTTTTTCAAAGAAATGGAACAAATCATCCTAAAATTTGTATGGAACCAGAAAAGACCCCGCATAGCCAGAGGAATGTTGAAAAAGAAAAGCAAAGCCGGTGGCATCACAATTCCGGACTTCAAGCTCTATTACAAAGCTGTCATCATCAAGACAGCATGGTACTGGCACAAAAACAGACACATAGATCAATGGAACAGAATAGAGAGCCCAGAAATGGACCCTCAACTCTATGGTCAACTAATCTTCGACAAAGCAGGAAAGAATGTCCAATGGAACAAAGACAGTCTCTTCAACAAATGGTGTTGGGAAAATTGGATAGACACATGCAGAAGAATGAAACTGGACCACTTCCTTACACCACACACAAAAATAGACTCCAAATGGTTGAAAGACCTCAATGTGAGACAGGAGTCCATCAAAATCCTAAAGGAGAACACAGGCAACAACCTCTTTGACCTCAGCCGAAGCAACTTCTTCCTAGAAACATCGCCAAAGGCAAGGGAAGCAAGGGCAAAAATGAACTATTGGGACTTCATCAAGATAAAAAGCTTTTGCAAAGCAAAGGAAACAGTTAACAAAACCAAAAGACAACCGACAGAATGGGAGAAGATATTTGCAAATGACATATCAGATAAAGGGCTAGTATCCAAAATCTATAAAGAACTCATCAAACTCAACACCCAAAGAACAAAGAATCCAATCAAGAAATGGGCAGAAGACATGAACAGACATTTTTCCAAAGAAGACATCCAAATGGCCAACAGACACATGAAAAAGTGCTCAATATCGCTCGGCATCAGGGAAATCCAAATCAAAACCTCAATGAGATATCACCTCACACCAGTCAGAATGGCTAAAATTAACAAGTCAGGAAACGACAGATGTTGGCGGGGATGCGGAGAAAGGGGAACCCTCCTACACTGTTGGTGGGAATGCAAACTGGTGCAGCCACTCTGGAAAACTGTATGGAGGTTCCTCAAAAAGTTGAAAATAGAGCTACCATATGATCCAGCAATTGCACTACTGGGTATTTACCCCAAAGATACAAAAGTAGGGATCCGAAGGGGTACGTGCACCCCGATGTTTATAGCAGCAATGTCCACAATAGCCAAACTGTGGAAAGAGCCAAGTTGTCCATCGACAGATGAATGGATAAAGAAGAGGTGGTATATATATACAATGGAATATTATGCAGCCATCAAAAGGAATGAGATCTTGCCATTTGCAACGACGTGGATGGAACTGGAGGGTATTATGTTGAGTGAAATAAGTCAAACGGAGAAAGACATGTATCATATGATCTCACTGATATGAGGAATTCTTAATGGCAGGAAACAAACTGAGTGTTGTTGGAGTGGGGGGTGGGGTGGGAGGGATGGGGGGACTGGGTGATAGACACTGGGGAGTGTATGTGCTCTGGTAAGCACTGTGAATTGTGCAAGACTGTTGAATCTCAGATCTGTACCTCTGAAACAAATAATGCAATATATGTTAAGAAAAAAAAAAGAAGAAGAAGAAGAAGAAGAAGGTAGCGGGAGGGGAAGAATGAAGCGGGGGAAATTGGAGGGGTAGACGAACCATGAGAGATGATGGACTCTGAAAAACAGACAGGGTTCTAGAGGGGAGGGGGGTGGGAGGATGGGTTAGCCTGGTGGTGGGTATTTAGGAGGGCACATTCTGCATGGAGCACTGGGTGTTGTGCACAAACAATGAATCATGGAACACTTCATCTAAAACTAATGTTGTAATGTAAGGGGATTAACATAAGAATAAAAAAATTTAAAAAAAAAACATCCTGATTAACCCTTCAAAAAAAAAAAAAAAAGATAGCTGACCTCAATGAGATGTATTCAGTTTTAATTATAAAACCCTCACCATGCATATGTGTATGTATTTGTGTGTGGGGAGTGGGAGTGGGGTATGGGAAAATGGTAGGAAAAGGGAAGAGGAGGTCTTAAAGAGAAACCACAGATAGTAACTAAAGCCTGGTGCGTACAAAGTATGCTATAAATATTTGCTGATTGATTGAATGAATGGAGGAATGAGAGAGTAAGTGTTTGGCTGTGGGTTCAACAGAGAAAGATACCTTGGGTGATGGAGAATAAAAGAATTCTAGATTATTAGCATTAGGAGAGAAATTAGAAAAAGAGGAGAAAGGATTTGAAATAAAATGTAAGAGGTAGCCCAAAAAATGACGGGGGAAAGGGTAAAAGAGCATATTCAGTGGTTAGAGGGAAAACTTTGTGTTTTAAACATTTATTTCCCAAAGTGGAGTCATTGGCATGATCTGATGTATTGGAAGATCCATCTAACTTTACCTAGTAAAAAACTTGAGTTTAATAAATAGCTATGTATGAGCATTGATTCAGGAAGAGGAGTTTCATTCACTCAATGACAATGTTATAAGTTAGATATCTATTACTGTACCAATAAGGTCATGTGTCTCCAACCCACACAGTTGGCTGCTATTTATGCAGGATCAGCAATATTATTCATGGTGCATTTGGGCACAGAATTTAAAAAAAATTAAGTGATTCTTTCCTGAGGAAAGAACTCTTGTTAAGGATATATTTAGAGTGTAAACACTGTATTTACAGAATTACTCAGACAATACCATCTTGGTTTGATTAGATCAATCAGCCAGTTAATCAGAAAATGGCTCTGGTAGGGCCAGGTGCTCTGTGAAGTAAACATGAAATATCCCTAAAAGTGTGCTACTCCACACTCTGTCCAAAGTCATAAAATTCTGAAAGCCTTTCTACTAATTATTTAAATGTATACTATTTTAAAAAGAAAATGTTATGCAGCATTCTGAATGAAACTTTTTTTTTCTTTCTTGAGAGAGAGAGAGCATGTGTGCATGTGAACTGGGGGGAGTGGCAGAAGGTGAGAGAGAGGATCTTAATCAGGCTCCACACCTAGCCCACATGGAGCCAGATGCTGGGCTCAATCTCAGGATCCTGAGATCATGACCTGAGCCAAAATCAAAAGTCAGACGCTTCACCAACTGAGCCAACAGGTGCACCCTGAATGAAACTTTAAGAGCCTGGTATATGAACTTCAACTGAGAATAAATGTAAATATGATAAGATATTAATGAAACGGATCCTAACTGTAACAACAAATTAAACTTAGGTTAAAAAGTCAAATGAAAAAAAAGGTAGGACCAGGGGATTAACTTAAGAAAATAAATAAGTTTTATGAGAAAGTGATCTTGTATATAAAGCCCAGATTAGATCAGAAAATACTTTGTAATATTTAGAATCAAGGCAACAAATGTATAACAAGATGTGCTTCCCAGGTAATCAGGGTTCTTACTCATTCTCCCCGAACTAACAACATATTCCTATGGTTTCTCACCACACGTTTCTTTTCTTTTTTTCAAGTGTTTTTGAATGATCAACACTTACTTCTAAAAGCTTGGTGATTTGCCTGCATCCTCTTTTTATGCCTTCCACACTCTCGTCTGTAGGGTCCCTGAAAACCTTCATGCCGGTTATGCCACTCCCAATTCCATTTCCCCATCTTCTAGAACCAAATTTGCATCTAGAGTAAATTTAAAAGGCTCAGTATGTGAACTCTGCCTTCTTTGTGTGCTTGGCTTTAATACCTGGCCTCCTGCCTAACTGACATCTCTTTTTGCTCAAGTTCCAGAGCTGAGGCCCCTGTCTTGGTTCTTGCACTGAAGTCTTATTTGATTCCCCTTGTCCTTGGGAACTCAAGCCTTTCCTTGCTTTCCATGGTTCCCTTGAATCCTGGTCCCTCAATCTTATCTTATTGATGGATTTTGAATACCCAATGTTTCTTGCCTGCCTTGTTCTCCCATTTATGACTGAATCCCACAATGCTTCCTTTACTCACTTGGCCAAGCTTCTTCCTATGGCCTCCTGCTGGGTATTTACAGGCACCATAAACTCCAGTAAGTGTAGTTATATGAGGAAGAGGCAATTTTTGGAAGCAATTATTTTAGATGTTATTCTCAACTAATGTTATGCATTAGAATCACCTGGGGAGCTCTTGGAAATACCAATAACTGGCCACAACCCATATTTAAGTTTAAATTATTTATGGATGATTGTGATACTACCCATAGATAGAATAACACAAGGCTAGAAACTTCATTAAGGAGCTGATTCTTTGATCTTTGTTTCTTTGTCTTTTTTCCTTTCTTTCCATTCTTCCTTCCTTCCCTCTTCCTTTAAACTGCTGCATGTACATGGTAGGCACTCCCAGAAACTAATTACTTACTGATTGATCATCAGGCAGATGGCAGCTGAGTGGAAAGACCAAGAATTCTGAATGTACTAAGTGTGGCATATCTTGATGGAAATGTGACTCCATTTTCTATAGCAGTAGTTCTCAAATTATTTGGTTGTAGGACCCATTTGCATTGATAAAAATGGATCTCCAAAGAGCCTTTTTTTTTTATGTGTGTTACATCTATTGACAATTACCACATGAGAAATTAAGAAAGAAAAATTGAAAACAGAAGAATACACTTAAATACATTCCATTAGTCATCAGAGTAATGGCATCATCACTCATCATGTAGCCTCCAGAAAATGCCATTGTACACTCAAGAGAGAATAAGAGAGAAGAAGGCAAATAACATCTTAGTTTTGTTATAAAAATGGTTTTGACCTCATAGATCCCTTGAAAGTGTTCCAGGGACCCCTAAGTTTCCACAGATTACTCTTTGAGAACTGCTGCTCTATAAGGATAAAAACTGATGGGAGAAGTAATTCTTGGAAGAAGGGTGGGAAGTGAAGGGAATGGATCCGAGTCCCAAAAGCAAGCAGCTGGGATAAGGTCAAAGCCAAAGCACAGAAATCAGATCTGGGAACAAGCCCAAAGACTGCCTATGGGTGAGATAAGACTGTATGAGTATGTAGGCATAAGTTTAAAGTAACTCTGTTTGATAGCAAATATGTCTAAGTAACACCTGAGCATTTGACTTTGTCTTACATATCTTTTGCATTTAAGTAGCCATTCATTTTTAAAAATCAAGACAACAGGCCCCAAATGGGGTCATTTATGCTAAACCCCATGTCACCAAACTGAGACTTATTTTAATTACAGTTTCAGGTCTCTCAGAAATGAAATCTTAAGCCAATCAATCAGGAATCACCTGACCAGCACTAGTTAGGTAATCTGCCTGATAGACCCCCCTGCCACCCCTAAAGAAAAATGATCTTGTAATAAAAAAACTTGCTTTTTTGTCTAGTATAACTTCCTTGTTCCCATTCCCTTCTGCCTATAAAAGTCATTTTGTACAGCTCCTTGGAGCTCTTTTTTATCTGCTAGATTGGATGGGGCCCAATTCATAAATCATTGAATAAAGCCAATAAGATCTTTAAATTTTACCCAGTTGAATTTTTATTTTTAGCAATGTTGATTTAATATGTGATGTTTTAAATTTAAAAAAAATATGTAGAAAGCATACCGAGTTGGTATGCTTTCAGAATTCTTTCCTCTGTGATTCACGCCTAAAAATAGCTTAGTCAGACATAAATGGAACCCCTGGATCTGTGCCTATCTCTCCCCAATCTAGACCAGTGGTTCTCAAACTTGAGTGGGCATGAGAATTACCTGGAACCACTTGTTGAAATGCAGATGTTACCATTTGGAAGGTGCATGTTTTACATACTTCAGTAGTTGCTCCAGGTGTTTCTGAGCAGGTGGAAGACATTTTGAGAAATGGTACCTTGTACAAACACAGCCCTTACCTGGTGGCATTACCTAGGTGCCTAGGGGGAGTTGTAATTTGACTCATGGATTTTTGTCTTGCCCACCACTACCTAATTTAGTAAGAGAATGATCACCATCCTTCAGTCACAGAGTCTGAGTTTGGTTTTGAAAATACTTGGTTTCTTTAAGAGTAAAATGAAATTCTTTCTTGGAGACGCCCTCTTTGTTCGGTACCTCCAGTCACTGTTGAGCCAACCTGAAGGAGCTGAAGCATTGGGACATTTGGTGTTCCTTGTTGAGGTGGAAACAGCCAGTGTCTGGCAGCATATACTGTTTATTCTCCAAGAGGAAGGAGGGAGGAGGGGGCTGTTTATTGGTGCCAAGTAATTGAATGCTAAAGAAGGCTGGCATTTGCATTAGAAGGGTTGAGATCACTTCAGCCTTTGTAATTTCTTTGAGTCAAGTTTACTTTGTTGTGAAAGAGGGTAGTAAACCCAACTTGCTCCCTTTTATCCACAACTCCAGAACAAATGCTCCTAATTTAAAAAGACTACCAAACAAACAGGGGAGGTGACTGTGCTGTTCTGGTGGGTGAGGAGTTTCCCTGGCAGCTTGTTCTTCGCTGATGAGGAGGGAGGTTTTCTTTCCAGTCACTGTGGGATGCAGCAGACTTCCTCTGTTGACACCCACAGACTAGTAACATCTTCATGTTGAAATGAAAAAGAACATGATTTTGCATCTTATTCTCTTGACAGAAAGTTAGCAGACAGGAGAATTCTTTTAATGGCTACGTTTTTGAAGTTGGAGTTCAGCAGATCTAGGTGGCTGAGATTTCACATGTGACACTGGTCATTGTTGTAAATGACAGCGGGACACTTTGGGAAGGCAATGGGAGTTAATGCAAAAGCAGCCTCTGGGTCTGGGAGGCAGTAGGGAAGGCAGGTGGAAGAGGCAGGGAAGTGTTGGGGAGAGGAGGAAAAAGGAGGAGAGCACAGGGAAGGGAGGTCCAAAGACTTGTTCTCACTCTGGTGTTCATGGCACTGTGAGACTACTGTCCAGCAGATTGTGAATTCCAAAAGCACAGGACATTTTTATCCGTAATCTCTTTGACTAAGAGCAAGTTACCTATTGAAAGGCAGAAAAAAAAAACCAATGTTTGCTCTTTCTTTAATGAAGATTACAGGTCATATCCCACAGAGATTGTGGAGCACAGTTTGGGCCTTCTGTTTATTGCTCTATCAAGGCTTAGCAGGTATGCTTTTCCCAAAGGCCCCCACACAATTTGTGAACAGGCCACATGATGGTGATCAGAGTTTCTATGTCTTCCTCAATTATAAATGATAATAGCAAAAGTTTTTTTTGGTGAACAATTCTTTCTAGAAATGCCGAGAGCCAGTTTGTAAGGTAGCTTTAGAATGAGTCTCCCAGGGTGTTCTTCTGTAGTTGTAGAAATGCCAGGGATAGCATGGGTAGAATGATCATGGGGTCTTCCTTCACTTCCATTCCAACAGCCATGTAAGTCATGCCTGGCTTTGGAGCAAATCCACAAACTCTGAGGTCTTGACTTTGGTCAATACCTTATTTTTAAGACCCTGTAATTAAGCACTTGGATGAACGATGGGGTCTTGTATTCAGCTCAGTTAACTAGCTGCTAACCAGCTAGATGACCTTAGGTTAGTCACTTTATCCTCTCTAGGCCTTAACTCTCTCTATTGTGAGTTGGGGCTATTGCCTGCCCAATCTTATCTCATACAGTGCTTGGGAGAATCACATGACAGAATGAATGTGCTGTAACATTGGGAAGTCTGTACTTTCTTTTTAGGCCCTTGTTAGCCAAAGGCATGGGTGCTAGGAGACATGGACGAGATAGAAAGTAACTCCATTCACATGCCTTTTCAGACTTCTGCAACTACTGGGGTTGGTTGTAGGGCTCTGATCACTGTTAAAGCTGAGAGTGCTTAAGAGAGCCTGAAGGACAGAGTACTGTTGTCAACCACACTCTATATAAAAACTAGGGGCTTTGACACTGTGTCCTCTTCAGATTGGTGTGATTGGTTATAGACAGGCCAAGGCTATGTTGAGGACAGAGGGGTACAGTACATGCACATGTGAATACAGAGAGACAGGGACAGAGAGAGAGGGAGAGGGAAAGGGAGAGGGAGAGAGGAGAAAGAGAGACTCCAGAGGAGTAGGATATAGGATATATGATCAGGGAAAAAAGCCTTTTGCTATTCATCTTATAGTTCTTTCCTTTCTATATGTGACCCAGGATTTAGAACACTGAATTTTTGTTTCCTCTTAGTACTATAGAGCAACAGGTTCCAAGGCTACTGCTGTCCCCTCCATTACACACACAGATTGGATAAATGTGTCCTGATGTAATGGACAAGGCTACTTTTTTCAGTGATCCGTCCATATTTTCCCCTTAAAGGTGAAGTTGATAGGAAGTCTTTCTAGGATTAGGGCACAATGCATTGTCTGTAAGATAAGAATTGCTATCCTGAAAACCTAGGTACTCTTTAAATCAAGAAAACAGTAAAAAAATTTTTTTTACTTTTCTTTTACCATTACTTTTTTTTTTTTTTTTTTTTTACCATTCTTGTTTCTAAGGTATCTTCATTAGGATGTTCTTAAGGGCAACCCTCAGGAATATAAAAGAGTTGGCAAAACCATGTACCTCTGCATATAACTAGATGATTTTCTTTTCCTTTTTTCTTTTTCTTAATTTTGTGATCCTGAGTAAGATAACTCTACTTTTTTTAAATTCAAGTATAGTTGACATACAATGTTATATTAGTTTCAGGTGTACAACATAGTGATTTGGCAATTCTAAACACTACTTAGTGCTCACCACAGTAAGTGTGGTCACCATCTGTCACCATACAATGTTATTACAGTATTATTCCTTATGTTGTACTTTTCATCCCTGTGACTTATTTATTTTATAAATGGAAGTTTGTACCTCTTAATCCCCTTCACTGTTTTGCCTATCCCCCACCTTCCTTCCCTCTGGCAACCACCAGTTTGTTCTCTGTATTATGAGTCTATTTCTGTTTGCTTGTTCATTTGTTTTGTTTTTTAGATTTCATAGGTGATTTTCAAGTTACCGTTTTATGATCATGCATTGAGTTCTTCTCTGCTTACATCTATTTCTTTTTGAGTTCAAGTCACTGTGTGGCCCAATGAAGAGAGCACTGGACTGGGAGTCAGGAGAACCCATTTTGCCTTATTTAAGTCGCTTAATTTCTCTAAACCTGAGTTTCCTGTCTTCCAAACGGGCTTCTTAGGCTGGATATTTTCTAACATTCCTTCCAGCTCGAATATTCTATGATTTCATGACTCTGAGGAGAAGAGTTTAGCCTAAAGGAGCCAGAACTGGGCAGGAATTGGGCTAGCACCTATCCAGGGACCTGCATTTACCCACTCAAGACCCTGCCCTACATTTTACCTTACAAGAACCCTGGCAATTGCTACCCTCTTTTGTTTATCTAGGAGTGGATTGGTCCTTGGATCACTGTTGACCTCTTTGTTCATGTGTTTCTTGTGTTTCCCACAGTGAGCTCCATGGAGCACTAGTTTCTCAAAATTAAAAAAAAAATTCTGGTCAAAAAAGCTTGGTTAATACTATGTCTTTCACCTATTCTAGGAGAGTCGTCAAACATAGTTTTGTCTTAAGAGCACTAAGAAATTTCAGCATAGATTGACTAGTTTTGTTTAATTAAGACATTCCCAATTTTTTTTGCATGTGGAAACATCTTTAGAAGGAATTACAGTTCTAACCAAAGGTTACATTTTATCTAAACATCTCTGTTCTGAAGAAGAGTTTAGAAGAAAAATCAAGGAATGATTTTGGAAAATTTTTATTTGGCATAATTTTAATGGAACTCGAAGGGCAGAGGAGGCAAGAGTGAGAAAAGAACTGCCAACTGAATTTGCAGACTGTCCGAAAAAAGAAGTGCTTTCAAATGCCAAGGCATAGTCATTCTTCTGAAGAAGAATATGATGGTTTTGTCAAGTTTTTAAATCAACAGTTCATCAATCAGATAAGAAGAATTTGCAAAGTGAGCACATGTTCAACATGGTTCTAGATACCCTGTGTGCTACATATCTCTATTTGCACCTCCACTCTTCTGTGCCCTTCTGTCTCAGGAAACTGACCTGTATAGACCATATGGTCTTTCTTGTGCTCTATTTCCAGCTGGGTTTGTCCAATGCGAAGCATCAGCTGGAGATTGGAATGATGACTTCAGTTAGCTACTCCCCAGGTCTTCTACTGTAGGCTTGTTGAGGCTGATTGATCTCCCTACTGAAGGTCACAGCCCTCTCCACATAGCTCTCTCTGAGTCCAGGTTCTGGTAAGCACATCTTCTGCTCATCCTCTCAGGACTAGGGTGGTAACAACACTTCACTGTAACCTGCCCCTCATAAGGTCATGTGTGAGATCCCTAAATCTTGACCTCGTCTTGGTAAAAAGTCCCTTTATTAAAATCTCCTTAACTTACCCAATTTGAGTATTTCACCAATTTCTGCCAGTTCTCTGACCAATATACTCTGGAAAATTAAAATAATAATAATAATGATAGTGTATAAAACACTATACCTACCTTCAGGGAGCTTACAACCTCATGATGTAAAGTTACCATTGGAGAAATATATATTAGCACACACAATATCCATTGTATCAGAAGAGAGATGCTATAGAGCAGTAAGATTCGTTTCTCCTTTTCTTTTTTATTTTTAAGCAGCTTTATTGGGGTATTATTGATATGCAAATAGAGTGGGCATAGTTAAAGTGCATAATTTGATAGGTTCTGACATATGTATATACCCATGACACTGTCAGCAACATCTAACCACATCAAGATAACAAACATATCTATCACCCTCAACAATTTTTCCACATCGCTTTGTAATCTCTCCTTCCTGCCAAACCCTCCACTCACAAAAACCTATCCTCATGCTACAACTGATTTGTATTTTGTTAATATAGATTAGTTTTCATTTTCTAGAATTTTACATAAATAGAATCATAAATGAGCATGTATTCATTCTTCATCTGGCTTTTTTCACTTAGCATGATTATTTTGAAATTCATTCATGTTGTAGTGTGTATCAATAGTTCATTCTTCTTTATATCTGAGTAATATTCCATTGTATGGATATATCACAGTTCATTTATCCACTTACCTGTTGATAGACATTAGAGCTGTTTCCAATTCTTGACCGTTACAAATAAAGCTGCCATGAACATTTATGTACAAGTCTTTGTGGGGACATGTGCTTTCATTCTGCTTGGGTAATTACCTAAAGGTTAACAGCTGCATCGCATGGTAGGTGTATGTTGAACTTTTTTTAAGAAACTGCCACACTATTCCAAAGTGGTTTTATATTTCCACTGCAGTGTATGGGAGTTACAGTTGTTCCATAGCCTCACTGAACACACGCTGTGGTGAGTCTTTTTAATGTTATTCATTTGAATAGAAGTACAGTGGTATCTCATTGTGGTTCTAATTTGTATTTCCCTAATGGTTAGTAATGTTGAGCATCTTTTTACGTGCTTATTTGCTATCTGTAGATCTTCCTGAAGTGTGTGTTCAAATCTTTTGCCTAATTTTTTTATTGGGTCTTTCTAAAGAATGATTGAGCATTGAGAGTTCTTTTTTAAAATTTCTTCTTAAATTATTTTCTTATTTTTAAAATTTGAATTCCAGTGTTATATTAATTTCAGGTGTACAATATAGTGATTCAACAGTTCCATATATTACCCAGTGCTCATCAAGATAAGTGTACTCAATCCCCATCACCTGTTTCACCCATTCCCCCACCCACATCCCCTCTGGTAGCCATCTATTCGTTTGCTATATTTAAGAGTCTGTTTTTTGGTTTGTCTTCCCCCCATCCTTTGTTTTGTTTCTTAAATTCCACATATTAGTGAAATCATATGGTATATTTCTTTCTGGCTTATTTCACTTAGCACAATACTCTCTAAATCCCTCCATGTTGTTGCAAATGGGAAGATTTCATTCCTTTTTTGTGGCAAAATAATATTCCATTTTCTATATATACACCACATCTTCTTTATCCATTCATCTATTGATGGACACTTTGGCTGCTTCCATAATTTGGCTATTGTAAATAATGCTTCAATAAACATAGGGGTGCATATATCTTTATAAATTATTGTTTTCATATTCTTTGGGTAAATACCCAGGAGTGTGGTTACTGGCTCATATGGTAGTTCTATTTTTAATTTTTTGAGGAACCTCCATACTGTCTTCCACAGTGACTACTTCAACAAATGGTGTTGGGAAAACTGGACAGCTACAATGCAAAAGAATGAGACTGGACCACTTTTTTACACCATACACAAAAATAAACTCAAAATGGATTAAGGACCTAAATGTGTGACCTGAAACTATAAAAATCCTAGAAGAGAGTACAGACAGTAATTTTTCTGACATCAGCCAGAACATCTTTCCTGATATGTCTCCTGAGGCAAGGGAAACAAAAGCAAAAATAAACTATTGAGACTGTATCAAAATAAAAAGCTTCTGCACAGTGAAGGAAACAACCACCAAAACTAAAAGGCAACTTACTGAATGGGAGAAGATATTTGCAAATGACATATCTGATAAAAGGTTAGTATCCAAAATATATAAAGAGCACTGAGAGTTCTTTACACATTCTGGATACAAATGCTTGTGTGTGTGTGTGTGTGTGTGTCTACATATATAGCATACATATAACATCACATATATGATTTTTTCTCAGTATGCATCTTGTCTTTTCATGCTCTTTAACAGTATCTTCATAAGAGCAGAAATTTTAACCTTGATGATGTTTCAGATATCAATTTTTTTCTTTTATGGATCATTAATTTAGTTTCACATCTAAGACATCTTTGCCCAATTCAAGGTCATGGAGGCTGTCTCCTAAATTTGTTTTCTATAAATCTTATAGTTTTAAGTGTTATATTTAGGTCTATGATTTATTTTGAATTAATTTTTGTATGTGATATGAGATATGGGTTGAAGGGTTTTTTGCATATAAATATCCAATTATTCCAGTGTTATTTGTTGAAGAGGTTATCCTTTCTCCACTGAATTGCTTTAACATTTAAGAAAAATTGACCATATATGTGTGGATTTATTTTAGTCTCTCTATTCTGTTCCTATTTGTATGTCTTTACACAAATGCCATACTGTACTGATTACTCTAGCTTTATAATAAGTCTTGAAGTAAAATAGTGTAAATCTTCCATGCTTTTTGTTCTCTTTTAAACTTGTTTTGTCTATTTGAAGTTCTTTGCATATACATATGAATTTTAGAATGAAATTGTGAATTTTTACAAAAAACCTGCCAAAATTTGCAATGGGATTGTATTAAGTGTATAGTCTAATTACGGGAGAATTGATATCTTAACAATATTTAGTCTTCCAATCCATAAACACAGTAGATTGTTCCATTTATTTAGGTCTTCTTCAATTTCTCTTAGCAGTATTTTGTAGTTTTTTATATGTAGGCCTTTCACATTTTTGTTAGATTTTTCCCTAAGTATTTAATACTTTTAAGGCTATTGTAAGTGACATTGTTTTTTCATTTCAATTTTTTATTGCTTCTAGTACTGTATATCAAAAATACTTTGATTTTTGTATGTTGATTTTTTATTCTACAACCTTGCTAAATTCACCTATTAGTTCTAATAGATTTATTTTGTAGATCCCATCAGGTTTTCTACATATATGATCATGTTTCAGATAAAGACAGTTTTACCTCTTCCTTTCCAATCTGGATGCTTTTATTTCTTTACCTTGCCTTATTGCTGTGGCTAGAACCTCTATTACACAGTGGAATAGATTTGGTATAAATGGACATCCCTGTCTTATTCCTAATCTTAAAAAGCATTCAATTTTTTTACTATTTAGTATGATTTCAGCTGTAGGTTTTTGTAGATGCTCTTTGTCAGGTTGAAGAATTTTCCTTCTATTCCTAGTTGCTGATTTTTTTTTTTTTTGACTATTTTAAAGTTAAGAATGTATGTTGGATTTTGCCAAATGTTTTTCTAGGACAACTCAGGTGATCACATATTTTTTCTTTTTAGTTTGGTAATATGATGAACTGAGTCCGTTGCTTTTTTAAATGTTAAGCCAATTTTGCATTACTTTAACAAGCCCCATTTGGTCATTATATATGGTACATTTTGTTGGATTTGATTTTTTTTTAATTTTGTTTTGAATTTTTGCATCTGTGTGCATGAGGAATATTGTTTTGTGGTTTTCTCTTTTATTGTAATGTCTGTCTGGTTTTCATATCAGGGCAATTTTGGCCTCACAGAATGAGCTGAGACATATTTCACTGTTTTCAATTTTAGGAAAGTGTTTGTGTGGAATTAGAATTATTTCTTCATTAAATATTTGGTAGAATTCACCAGTGAAGCTATCTGGGCCTAAGGTTTCTTGTGTGAGAAGGTTTTTAACTATAAATTCAATTTCTTTAAGAGATACAAGGAAGTCCATATTATCTATTTCTCTTGAAGAGCTTTCAAGCAATTTTTCAGTTGTATATAAGTTGTTGAATATCATGGAATAAAATTATTTATAAATTCCCTTATTATCCTTTTAATATCTGTAGAATTTCTAGTGATGTCTACTATTTCATTCTGGTAATTTTAATATTGGTAATTATGTCTTCTCTCTTTTTTTCCTGATCAGTATGACTACAGTTTAATAAATTTTATTGATCTATTCAAATAATTAACTTTTGGTTTCATTGATTTTTTTCTATTATTTTCTGTTTTCTGTTTCATTGATTTCCTCTATGATATCTATTATTTACTTTCTCCAGCTTAATTTTGGTTTAATTTGCTCCTTTTTCTGGTTGTTTAACTTGGAAGATAAGATCTTTGATTTCAGACCTTTCTTCTTTCCTAATGTTGGTGTTTAGTGCTATAAACTTTCCCCCTAATTACTGCTGAATTGACATCTCACAAATTTTGATATGTTGTGCTTTTATTTTTATTCAGTACAAAATACTTTCTACTTTCTCTTTTAATTTCTTCTTTGACCCATGGGTTATCCAGATGTGTGTTATTCAGTTTCCAAAATTTTAGGGATTTTCCAGAGATCTTTTCATTATTGATTCTAAAGGAAATTCCACTGTGGTCAGAGGACATACTTTCTATGACTTAGATCCTTTAAAATTTATTGAAGCTTGTTTTATGGCCCAGAATATGGTCTATTTTGGTAAATATTCTGTGTGCACTTGAAAAGAATGTGTATTTTGCTATTGTTGGGTGGAGTGCTCTGTAAATGTCAATTAGGTCAAGATGGCTGAAAATGTTTAAATCTATATCCTTGATGATTTTCTAGCTACATATTCCATCAGTTATTTGGAGAGGGGAGATTTAAATTTCTAACTATGATTGTGGATTTACCTTTTCCTTTTTGCAATTCTATAAGTCTTACTTCACATATTTTGAAGCTAGTTATTTGGTGCATAAATTTTTAAGACGGTAAAGTCTTCTTAATAAATTGATTTCTTAATCATGATGAAATGACCTTCTTTATCCCTGGTAATATGCTCTGTTTGGAAATCTACCTTGTCTAGTATTAATATAGCCAGCTTTAGTGTTAGCATAGTATATCTTTTTCTGTCTTTTACCTTTAACTTATTTGCATCTTTGTAGGAAGAATATAGTTGGATATTGCTTTTTTATTCAGTCTGACAACCTCTGCCTTTCTATTGAAGAATTCATATCTTTTACATGTCACCTATTTATTAATATGGTTAGCTTTATGGGACACCTGGATGGTTCAGTTGGTTAAGCATGCTCAGGTCATGACGCCAGAGTCCTGGGATCAAGTCCTGCTCAGCAGAGAGCCTGCTTCTTCCTCTGCCTGCTGCTAACCCCTGCTTGTGTTCTCTCTGTCTCTGACAAATAAATAAATAAAATCTTTAATATGGTTAGATTTGAATCTACCATCTTGTTGCTTGTTTTCTAATATCCCAACTGAGCTTTGTTCTTTTCTTCCTTTTTCTTTATGTTCTTTTGGATTAACTGATTTTTTAAATGATTCCATTTTATTTCCATTATCAGATTATTACCTATTTTAATAGTTACTTTAGTATTTATTTAACTTATTATAGTCTGAGTTCAAATAATATTATCCACTTCAAACATAATTATAAAAACCCTACAGTAATGTATTTTCATTTCTCCCCTCCTGGCTTTGTGATATTGTCTTCATGCATTTTACTTATACATATATTATAAGCTCTATACTCCTTTATTATTTTTGTTTAAATAATCAATTATCTTTTAAGGAAATTTAAATAACATCATGTATTTTCCATGCTATCATTTCCTGTGTTCCTTATTCCACCAGATCCATATTTCCACCTGGTTTTTTGGGAGGGGGGTTTGCCTTAAGAATTTCCTTTAACATTTCTTGTAGAGTACATCTCCTGGTAATGAATTCTTTCAGCATTTGTGTCTCTAAAAATGTCTTTATTTCAAAAAGTTTTTCAAAGATATTTTTAATAGCTATAGAATTATAAGCTCATAGCTTCATTTTTTCTTTCAGTACTTCAAAAATATTGCTCCATTGTCCTTGTTTGCATTGTTTACAAGAAATTTGTTTATCTGTTGTCATCTTTACCTTTGTTCCTTTGTATGTAGTGTGTCTTTTTTCTCTTGCAGCTTTTCAAATTTTCTCCTTACTACTAGTTTTGAGAAAGTCTTTTATAATGTGCCTTGGTATTGTTTTCTTCACACTGATGGTGTTGGAATTCATTATGATTCTTAGATCTGAGCTTATAATTTTTATCAAATTTGTAAAATTTTTGGCTATTATTTCTTCAAACATTATTTTCCTGCACTCTTCTCTCCTTGTAAGACTTTAACTGCACATATATTAAGTTACTTTAAGTTGTTCCACATATCACTGATTCTGAGTTCATTCCCCGCCCCCCCACCTTCTTTGACTGTTCACTTTGGATTACTTTCTATTGCTATGTCAAGTTCATTTCACCAATCCTTTTTCCTGTGAGATCTAATTTGCTATTATTCTTAATCAGTATATTTTTCATCTCAAACATTATAATTGTCATATGTAGAAGCTTATATTCTCCATGTTTCCATTTAACTTTTTGAACATATGAAATATTGTTATAACTTTTTAAATGTCCTTGTCTCTTAATTCTAACATCTGTGCCAGTTCTGGATTGGTTTTAATTGATTAATTTCTCTCTTCTCATAGGTCTTATTTTCCTGCTTTGTAATACTTTCACAGCCTCATTGAGATATAATTAACATACTATTCAATTCACGTATTTAAAGGGTACACATCAACAATGATTTTTAGATTGGTAATTTTTTATTACATGCCAGACATGGTAAATTTTTACCTTTCTAAGTGTTGGATATTTTTTATTCCTATAAATATGACTGATTTTTTTTCTAAGATTCAGCAAAATTAATTGAAGATAGTTTGATTTTTTTAGGTCTTGCTTTTAAGACATTTTATACAGAGTAAAGTTGTATTCAGTTTATGGCTAATTATTTCCCACCACTGATGCAAGATGCTTCTGTGTACTTTACCCAATGCCTTATAAATCATGAGGTTTTCCAGTCTGGCTGGTAGTAACAAGCAAAATTCCCAGCCCAGCGTGAACACCAGGTATTGTTCCCTGTAATCCTTTTAGAAGTAAACTGAGGGTTGCTGGAGTGGTGGGGGGTGGGAGGGATGGGGTGCCTGGGTGATAGACATTGGGGAGGGTATGTGCTATGGTGAGCGCTGTGAATTGTGTAAGACTGTTGAATCACAGACCTGTACCTCTGAAACAAATAACACATTATATGTTAAAAAAGAAGAAGAAGAAGAAGAAGAAGAAGAAGAAGAAGAAGAAGAAGAA
>NW_023270164.1:9913082-10061745 GCF_011800145.1 Mirounga leonina
AAGAAGAAGAAGAAGAAGAAGAAGAAGAAGAAGAAGAAGAAGAAGAAGAAGAAGAAGGTAGCAGTCAGGGGGAAATGAAGGGGGGAAATCGGAGGGGGAGACGAACCATGAGAGACTATGGACTCTGAGAAACAAACTGAGGGTTCTGGAGGGGAGGGGGTGGGGGGATGTGTTAGCCTGGTGATGGGTATTAAAGAGGGCACGTACTGAATGGAGCACTGGGTGTTATACGCAAACAATGAATCATAGAACACTACATCAAAAACTAATGATGTAATGTATGGTGATTAACATAACATAATAAAAAAATATATATGGAAAAAAAGAAAAAAAAAGAAATGATTGTTCTTGAGCTATCAACTGGTATTTATCTGTGTCATATACAACTGGGACCATGAACTAGGTCTATCACACAAAAACATAATTGCGATTTGTCAAAAACTTAACTAACAGATTAATAATAAACAGTTTTATTAATGGGGGAAAAAAAAGAAGATTGCTTGCCAGCTATGGGCAGTTTCTTTACATACTTCCACTGATCAATACCTAGCTGAATACTTGAAAGGGTCCTTGTAGGCAAAACTCCAGGTTTCTCTCCGTGAGCAGCACTCTTTTTTCTGGTACTTGATTCTGTTAACTATAGCTGCTTTGGTCTCCCTAAACTCTCAGCTCTGTCTCCTGAACTCAGGTAATTTGCTAGGCTCTACTTAGGCTCCCTGTCCCAGTGGCCTGAAATCACAGGGCTCACCTCATTTGTTTCCCTTCTTTCAAGCTTCACTGTCTCACATTGCCTGATATTCATTTTCTTAAAAATTATTGATTCATATATTTTGTCCGCTACTTGGTTATTTGGGGTGAGAAGTTAATCTAGCCCTCTAACTCAATTTTAGCTGGAAGCAGAAGTGTGGAGAAGTGGGGTTTTTTTTAAACATTTTTTTCCTGTAATTCCAAAGAATTTTTCATATATCTTTTAAAAGAAACACATTGAGTTTGTATCTATCCTAGAATCTCTAAACCTTGATCCAATGTAGCATTGTGTTGAAAAAGAAATTTTAAAAATTTACAAACATAACTCAATTGTTCATTAAATGATTCAATCTACAATACTCTTTTTGGGGGGTTACAAATTATCTCTTCTACTCTTAACAGAAACTGCCTTTCTCTTAACATTTTTTAATCCTACCACAGCTAGCGTCTTTGGACCCACTTCAATGGGGTTGCTTTTATCATTATAAGGGAAGCATATAAAACCTGGTGGAATGAGGCAAGTGTTTGGTATCCAGTGCCTTCTTAAAATTACCTTCTGGATCTCTTGCCTGGACCTATTCTAAGTCCTGACCATTCTTTCTAGTACATTTCTCCCTAGCTTTATATTTACTTGGACTCTACCAGGAACATAAATGTTCTTCATTTTTAGCTTCTAATCTTTTTTCAGCTCTCCTGAGTCCACCTCCTGACTCTTGTTTACATCCACTCACTGTAGGCTCTATTGGAATAAGGCTAATTGCCATGTTCAGTCTTGTAGCGTGTTCGTGGCACTTCAGAAGAACCATAATTTGAATTTTGCTGGATCAATAATACGAGTGGAAGAGGATGAATAGTTATTGTAGCCTAACCAAGTGATAGCATCAGGTCTCCTTGTTTTTATGTAAACACTGGATGTCATTTATTTGCTTTTTGCCTTGTTAATGTGGGGCTTTTCTTCTTGTGAGTGTATCCCTTGAGTTAAAACTTCCACACTATTTCACCCCTTTATATTCATGGAGCTCTTATAGTGGAGTGAGGATTTAAAATGCCTTCAAAATGGTATTTCTTATCTTTGAGCTTCATTGGTAACTCCTTGATGAATTATAAATCTCTGCTAATGAATCACAAACAATGGTTTTGCTGCTTTCTCCTTTAGGTCAATGCTTGCCATGGGGAATGGGGGCCTTACAACTGTGATATGGATTGGACTCTACATATGCACTAAATTTAGCCTATGTCATCTAGGATCCTGAAAGGTAATTGTATTCAACAAGATGGATCACATAACTGACACTAATGAAAGGACTAATTATAGAGGTATGGACTTGGTTAAGAAATCCAACAAAAGATGTGAAGGCGGGCGCCTGGGTGGCTCAGTTGGTTAAGCGACTGCCTTCGGCTCAGGTCATGATCCTGGAGTCCCAGGATCGAGTCCCGCATCGGGCTTCCTGCTCGGCAGGGAGTCTGCTTCTCCCTCTGACCCTCCCCCCTCTCATGCCCTCTCTATCTCATTCTCTCTCAAATGAATAAATAAAATCTTAAAAAAAAAAAAAAGATGTGAAGGCATTCAGACACTAGTGTCATTGGAAAACCACTAGCACCCCTAGGCCTGAAGGGGCAATCACAATAAAAACCTATGTTACTAGAGCCATGGAACAAGCAGAAGGGGAAGATTCCTAGCAGGAGCTATAGTCTCATAAGGACGTGGCCATGCCATAAACGTGGCACAGATGAATGGAGAAACCAGGGGAAGAAATACCCCAACCTCCCTTTCCTGGCACTTTTCAATACCCCATGAATGCTTCCATAGAAATAACCTAAGCAGAAATGAGCTGTCAAGAAGGCTTGGGTAATGCAGTCCACATGACCCCCTGGGACACATGGCAGGGCAGAAAGGGCAATAGAATATACATGATGTGGGTATAAATAAGGAAAATCCAGCCAAAAACCTTTGCCCCTTTCTGGATCCAAGCTGCTATGTTAGGTAATTATTTAACTATTGTAGGTTACAACTATAGTAAGGCTAATAATTGAGGTAAGCTGTCATTCTGCTCTTTTTCTTTATTATCCACAGCAATTTTATAAAACCTTAAACACTAACTAAATTATTTGGAATGATGTTTTTAAAATTATGTTGGATTTTTGAAAGTTTTAATGGCTTCTAGCATAAAACATTTTCTAATGCAGTCTGTAAGATGCATATCTCTATTTTAAAAGGGCCAATGAACTGGTGTGGTATGAGCTTACACTCACTGAGCACTCCAATTTTAACTATTTTTAATGCTCAGAAACAAACAAGATCCCTGAGTGCTCTTGTTGGCAGGGCTGTGTTTTTTAAAGCACTTCCTCAGAATACCACAGTTATTTGAAGGACGTGTCATACGTCTGCTGCTAGCTTAAGAAAACATGAGATGGAGGACATTCAGTTGCCTTTTTGAACTTACTCATTCAATTTTAGAAATAAGTGCTTCACAAAGTACTTGCACAAAGCTGAGAGCCTGTGTGCAAGTCCCAAACTTTTGAGCTTTCAGTATCTTCTATGACTCTGGAATGAGTAGTTGTTTGGACTGACATGGATTCCTCAACCAAGGCTGGCAGCCTCAGCCTTATGCATAATACTTCAACCCACTTGGTTCTTAGCTCCAGTTGCAAGAACTTCTGAGCAAGTTAGCTCTTGTACTACTGCAGTTCGTGTGTGCTCAACATGGATGGATTGAACCACAACAATGTGCCAGGCACTTGAGCTTGATACTGGAGGATCAGAGATAAACAAAATGTGGAAACAACATGAGAAAAATGGGCACAAAGGAAATGTTGAAAAAGAAAAACAAAGCTGGGGACATCACGTTGCCTGATTTCAAACTATATTACAAAGCTGTGATCACCAAGACTGCATGGTACTGGCACAAAAACAGACACACAGATCAATGGAACAGAATGGAGAGCCCAGATATGGACCTTCACCTCTATGGTCAACTAGTCTTCAACAAATCAGGAAAAAATATCCAATGGAAAAAAGACAGTCTCTTCAATAAATGGTGCTGGGAAAATTGGACAGCTATATACAGAAGAATGAAACTCAACCATTCTCTTACACCATACACAAAGATAAACTCTAAATGGATGAAAGACCTCAATGTGAGACAGGAATCCATCAAAATCCTAGAGGAGAACATAGGCAGTAACCTCTTCGACATCAGCCACAGCAACTTCTTTCAAGACATGTCTCCAAAGGCAAGGGAAACAAAAGCAAAAATGAACTTTTGGGACTTCATCAAGATAAAAAGCTTCTGCACAGCAAAGGAAATAGTCAACAAAACAAAGAGGCAACCCACGGAATGGGAGAAGATATTTGCAAATGACCCTACAGACAAAGGGCTGATAGGCAAGATCTATAAAGAACTTCTCAAACTCAACACCCAAAAAACAAATAATCAAGTCAAAAAATGGGCAGAAGATACAAACAGACACTTCTCCAAAGAAGACATATGAATGGCTAACAGACACACGAAAAAATGTTCAACAGCATTAGCCATCAGAGAAATTCAAATCAAAACCACGTTGAGATACCACCTTACACCAGTTAGAATGGCAAAAATTGACAAGGCAGGAAACAACAAATGTTGGAGAGGATGTGGAGAAAGGGGAATCCTCTTACACTGTTGGTGGGAATGCAAGTTGGTACAGCCACTTTGGAAAACAGTATGGAGGTTCCTCAAAAAGTTAAAAATAGAGCTGCCCTATGACCCAGCAATTGCACTACTAGGTATTTACCCCAAAGATACAGATGTAGTGAAAAGAAGGGGCATATATACCCCAATGTTCATAGCAGCAATGTCCACAATAGCTAAACTGTGGAAGGAGCTGAGATGCCCCTCAATGGATGAATGGATAAAGAAGATGTGGTCCATATATACAATGGAATATTACTCAGCCATCAGAAAGGATGAATACCCACCATTAGCATCAATATGGATGAAACTGGGGGGGATTATGTTAAGTGAAACAAGTCAAGCAGAGAAAGACAATTATCATATGGTTTCACTTATATTTGGAACATAAAGAATGACATGGAGGACATTAGGAGAAGGAAGGGAAAAATGAAGGGGGAGAATCAGGGTGGGGGGAGACAAACCATGAGAGACTATGGACTCTGGGAAACAAACTAAGGGTTTCACAGGGGAGGGGGGGGAGGGGATGGATTAGCTCAGTGATGGGTATTAAGGAGGGCACGTATTGCAATGAGCACTGGGTGTTATATGCAAATAATGAATCATGGAACACTACATCAAATAAATAAATATAGAATAACCAGCAAAAAAATAATAAAAATTTAAAAATTAAAAATCGGTACCAAACTTCCTCCATATAATATTCAAAATTAAACATTTCCAATCCCCCCAAAGAAAAGAAAAAAAAAGACAAAGAAAAATGGGCACATAAGCAGACTCTTTCAACATCATGTAGTGTGTGTGGTTATAGACATAGATATGAGGTATTCAGTTCACCTGAGTCATAGAAAAGCTTTCTGGTGACTAATTGATTTTTTAAGGTTTCTGGATTTCACATCCAGTGGGGAGATGAAAATAGAAAGAGTGGTCCAGGCAGGGAGAACTTCACGACTAAAGGTACAGAGGCATGAATCAGCATGGTTAGTGCTGGGAACTATACCAAGCATAAATGGCAAAAAAGGAAGCGGTAAGGAATTGGGCTGAGGGAAGTCAGCAGGAAAGCTGATGTCAGGTGGGGTAAACATGCTCAAAAGTTTGGACAGCATCTGAAGTTGTCCAATATAGCTTTAAGCAAATATAGGAGAAGGGATTAAGTCTGGGAGGGGACAACACTGGAGGGCAGTAGTGTAGGGAGAGAGAGTAGAAGGCCAGCTATGTGACGCTTTGGTCTTCCAGCCTCCCAAGAGGAACAGGGATAAGACATCAGGAACAACTCACCCATGTGATTCATGTAATTTTCAGATCATACATTAAGGAACCCCTGGCCAAAAATCTGATTGGCAGTGCAGAAATCCAAAGCCATAGGTAAAACAAAAGTCAATTTTATTTGGCTTTGCAATCCTGAAATGAGAAGAAATAACTCAATTGACCTATATCCCTATAAGTCAAGGAAATTAAACCACTTTCTCTCCAAATGTTTGCCAGTACCCTTCTCCTCAGAGGGTCATCTGCACAGCAAATACTCAGTCGTCTAAGGGTAGACATAATTTTCTTCAGTTTGGGGAGATTTGGGGGTGTAATCATCACCAGAAGTTTATTCATAACTATTCAGGTAGTTTATGTGATTCGGCTTGGTAATGGTTACCTTTTTACAGTTGCTTCTCCATTCTCCTTCCAGGTGGAAGGGCTCATTACCAGTCCTAGGCAATGAGGGCTTTCTTGCTGGACTTAAGCTATAATCCCTATAATCCCTTAGTTTCAGTTTAAAATCTTCCCATCAGAAATAATTTTGAATCCCAAGCTGAGATTTTATCCTCCCCTCCATTCCAGCAAAATTCAATTTTCATTTTGATAAAAAAGGGATATTCATATCAATATACTGTGTGGGGTCAATTAGAAAAACCTATGGAAAAAAGCCACATCTAACCTCTACTTTATACCATAACCAAAAATTAATTTCAGATAAGATGTGGACCTCAGTGTGAAAGAGAGAATAATAAAGCTTCTAGAAGATAGCATAGAAGAGCTTCATTACCTTGGGAAAGATTTTGAAATAGGACACAAAAAGTACCAACCATAAAAGAGAAGACTGATAAATTGGACCACATTGATTAGTAAATTAGACTATTTTAATAATTTCTTTTCATCAAAAGACACCAATAAGAGTGAATGGGCAAGTCTGTATGTGGATACACATACAGAATATTATAAGGAAAGGTCAGATATACCAATGGAAAAATGGGCAAAATATTTGAATAGGAATTTCACAAAAGTGGGTAATGAAATGGTTATTAGCATATGAAATGGTATTAAACTCATTTATATTTTGGGAGATGCTAATTCATATCATAATAAGATACCATTATATACCCATCAGAATGACAAAATTTAAAAAAAAACTGACAATAACAAGTGTTGGAGAGAATGTGGAGTAAATGGAACTCTCATACATTGATGGTGGGATTGTAAAACCACTTTGGAAAGCTATTTGGAAGTATCTACTGAAGCTCAATATACCTATATCATATGGCCCAGCAATTCTGATCCAATGTATATCCTTAACAGAGATGCATATTTTAATAGCAGTTTTATTTTTAATGACCTAGAAATGGACTATTACACAGGCAGTCTATCAATTGCAAAATGGATAAATTAATTATATTAGATTCAAAAATGGAATATTATAAAGCAATGAAAATGGATGTACTACAGTTACACACAATAACTGGGTGAATCTTTCAAAGAATATCAAGTGAAAGAATTCAGATGCATGAGAGTATTTTTGTATGATTTCTTTTATATATACTTCAAAAGTAGGTAAAACCAAAATATAGTGGTAGAAGTTAGGATGAGTGAGAGGAAGACGTGATGATGAATGAAAGGGGATATGAGGTGGAGGAGCTTTTGGGATGCTCGTAATGTTTTATTTTCAGATCTGGGTGGTTTCCATGGATGTATTCACTTTGTGATTATTCACAAAGCTGGACATTTAGAATTTGTACACTTTTATGTAAGTTTTGCTTTAATAAAAAGCTTATTAAATTAAAATTTGTTTTCATTTTGGAAGGATTACTCTGGCTGTTTGGTGAAGAGTAGATTAGGGAACAGATAAGAATGAAGCAAGACGGCCAATTAATTGGCTAGTAAATATTTCAGGCAAGAGATAATGGAGGATTGAGCTTGGATGGTCATGATAGAAAAATGGAGGCCTGAACAGCCTGGAGAAATAGGTAAGAGAAGAAATTGGCAGGAAGAGGTTGTAGACTGAAAATGAGAGTAGGGACAGAATTTGTCAAGGAAGGTATCTGGCTTGCATAAGTGGATGAATCATTCTGGCAATCACTAGAATATGGAATCTGGGTGGAGATTTTTTTAATGGCAGCTTTATTGAGATATAATCTGCATACCATAAAATTCACCCCTTCAGTTATTTATAGTATATTTATAGACATGTTCAACCATTGCCACTATCTAAATTTGAGAACCTTTCCATCATCTGAAAAAGAGACTCTGTATCACTCACCATTGTGCCATCCCCCTGTCCTGGCATCCACTAATCTACTTTCTGTCTCTATGTATTTGCCTATTCTGGACACGTCATATAAATGCAGTCAAACAATATGTGATCTTTTGTGACTGGCTCCTTTACCTTAGCCTAACGTTTTCAACGTTCATCCATGTTATACTATGTATCAATATCCCATTCCTTTTTATGGCTGAGTAACATTCCATGAACTAGATATACTATATTTACCCATCAGTTGATGGACATTTGAGTTATTTTCACCTGTTGGCTACTATAGATAATGCTGCTATAAATGTTAGTATACAACTTTTTGTGTGGAAATATGTTTTCATTTCCTTAGGGTATAAACCTAGGAATGGAATTGCTGAGTCATACGGTAATTCTATGTTTAATATTTTGAAGAACTATACAACTGTTTCCAAAGCTGCTGCACCATTTTGCAGTTCCACAAGCAGTGACTGAGGGTTCCAGTTTCTCCACATCCTTGTCAACACTTGTATGTCCTGTCTAAAAAAATAAAAAATTGTAACCATCATAGTGGGTATGAAGTGGTATCTCATTGTAGTTTTGATTTGTATTTTCCTAGTGACTAAAAATATCAAGGATCTTTTCATGTGTTTATTGGCCATTTGTACATCTTCTTTGGAGAAATGTCTATTCAAATTCTTTGCGTATTATTTGAAATTGGGTTGTCTTGTTATTTCTGAGTTGTAAGAGTTCTTTATTTATCCTGAATATAAGTCCCTTATCAGATTTGTTGATAGTGTCCTTTGAAGCACAAAAGCTTTTAATTTTGATGAAGTTCAATTTACGTTTTTTAATTTGGCTGCTTGTGTTTTTGGTGTCATCTCTAAGAAGGCTCCTATATTTTTAGCTAAGCATTTTATAACATTAGCTCTTCTATTTAGGTCTATGATTCATTTTGGGTTAATTTTTGTTTACAATATGAAGAAGATGTCCAACTTTATTCTTTTGCATGTGGACATCCAGCTGTCCCAGAACTGATCTTGCATTGCTATAATAAATCACACTGGGTCATGGTGTATAAAAATTTTTTATGTTGGTTTCAATTTGCTAGTATTTTGTTGAAGATATTTCCCACCCGTGATCATTAGAGGTATTGGTCTGTAGTTTTCTGTTCTTGTGCTGTCTTTGTTTCATTTTGGTTTCAGAGTAATACTGGCCTCGTTGAGTGAATTGGAAAGCATTCCTTCCTCTTCTACTTTTTGGTAGACTTTGTGTATGGTTTGTATTCTTTAAATGTATGGTAGAATTCAGCAGTGTAGCCATCTGGGCTTGGGCTTTTCTTTGTGGGAAGTTTTAAAGTTACTAATTTAATCTTTTCCTTATTATAGGTCTATTCAAATTTTATATTTCTTCTTGAATCAGTATCAGTAGTTTGTATCTTTCTAGGAATTTGTTCATTTCATCTTTGCTATTTAATTTGTTGGCATCCAGTTGCTCATAGTATTCACTTTGGATTTTTTTCTTAAAAAATATTTATTTATTTATTTATTTATTTATTTATTTATTATTTAATTTTAGAGAGAGAGAGAGAATGTGAGAGTGTGAGCAGAGGGGGAGGAACAGAGGGGGAGGGAGAGGGGTGGGGAAAGAATCTCAAGCAGATGCCCTTCATGGATTGCAGAGCTGGAAGCAGGGCTGAAACCAAGAGTCTGTTGCTCAACTGACTGAGCCACCGAGGTGCCCCCACTTTTGATTCTTTTTATTTATGTAAAGTTGGTAATAGTGTTCCTTCTTTCCTTATTTTAGTAATTTGAGTCTTCTTTTCTTCTTGGTCATTCTAGATAGAGATTCATTTTGTTGATATATTAAGGGACCTACTTTTGGTTTTGTTAATTTTTTCTTTTTTTCTTTTTTGCAGGAACCACCAAAGTTTTAGTGTTTAATATTTAACAGCACAACTGACCAAGGTCCAAGATGTGGAATTACCATGTTCAAGAAACTGGGGGGAAAATCACTCTATAAGCTACCTATATAGTATATGATAAGAAGAATGCACACTTTATAATAGAAAAACTGTGTACACATAGTTGCTTCAAAAAACCATTCAGTCTTCTCTTGGCTTGTAAAAATGGTGTTTTCAGATTTCAGTGTAGATTAGCAACCTTCAACTCTTTGGTTTGGCAGGTTTCTTGTTTTCACCTTCCTACACTTCCATTTGTCTGCTTAGACCTCTTTGCTGTTTTTCTATTCATTTCATTTACGTCTGGTCTAATCTTCATCATTTCCTTTTTTCTGCTTGATTTGTGTTTAGCTCACTCTTTTTCTAGTTTAATACAGTGCAAGTTTAGGTTATTGATTTGAGATCTTCCTTGTTTTTTTTAAAATAGGTATTTACAACCATAAATTTCTCTCTGAGCACTGTTCAGCTGTATATCTTAAGTTTTTGTATGCTGTATTTTTGTTTTTTGTTCATTTCAAAGTATTTTCTAATTTCCCTCATGATTTCCTCTTTGACCTGTTGGTTATTTAGGAGTGTGGTGTTTAATTTTCACATATTTTTGCATTTCCCAAATTTCCTTCTGTTATTTATTTCTAATTTCATTCCATTGTGGTTGGAGAACATATTTGCATCATTTTAATCTTATTACATTTATTTAAAATAAAAGCCTTACTTAGTGGCCTTACAGGGATCTATCCTAGAGAATATTCCATGAAAATTTGAAAAGAATATGTATTTTGCTATTGTTGGTCAGGGTGTTCTATAGGTGTCTGTTAAGTCTAGTTGGTTTAGAGCATAGTTCAAGTCTTCTATCTTCTTATTGATCTTCTATCTAGTTATTCTATCTGTTATTAAAATGGAGTATTGGAGTCTCCAACTATTATTGTTGAATTGTCTATTTCTTCTTCAATTCTGGTAGTTTTTGCTACGTGTATTTTGGGCTATGTTGTTAGTTGCATGCATGTTTATAATTGTTATGTCTGTCTTACTCATGTATTCACCCTTTTACCTTTATAAAATGTCCTTCTTTGTCTCTAGAGTTTTAGCTTCACCACAAAATTGAGTGGAAAGTACAGAGAGTTCCCACATGTCCTCTGTCCCCCACAGGCCTTGTATTCCACATCTTCACCAGCATTTAGCATTGTCAATGTTTTGGTGCTTGCCATTCTAATGGGTATGTAGTAGTTTCTCATTGCTTTGCCATAGGTGAATCTTTGGTGAAGTGTCTGTTCAGATATCTTGCCCATTTTTTAATCAGGTTTTTGTTGTTTCATTTTTGAGTTTTAAGTGTTCTTTGTATATTTTAGGTAATAGTCCTTTATCAGTTATATCTTTTGCAAATATTTCCTCCCAGTTTTTGGCTTGTCTTCTCATCCTCTTGACAGTATTTTTCACAGAGCAGAAGTTTTTAATTCTAATGAAGTCCAGTTTATCAATTATTTCTTTCATTGATAGTGCCCTTCGTGTTATATCTAAAAAGTCATTACTAAACCCAAGGTCATCTAGAATTTCTTTTATGCTATTCTCTAGAAGTTTTAGTTTTGTGTTTTACATTTAGGCCTGTGATCCATTTTGAGTTAATTTTGTGAAGAGAATAAGGTCTATGTCTAGGTTCTTTTTTTTTTTTTTTTTTTTGCATGTGGATGTCCAGTTCACTATTTGTGGAAAAGACTTTCTTTGCTCCACTGCATTGCCTTTGTTCCTTTGTCAAAGATCAGTTGACTATATTTATGTGAGTCTATTCTTTTCCACTGATTTATATGAATATATGCATATTCTTTCACCACAGTACACTGACTTGATTACTGTGCCATTATAGTAAGTCTCGAAGTTAGGTAGTGTCAGTCCTCCAATTTTGTTCTTTAATATCATGTTGGCTATTCTGGGTCTTTTGCCTCTCCACATAAACTTTAGAATCAGTTTGTAGATATCCACAAAATAACTTGCTATTATTTTTATTGAGGTTTCATCAAAGCTGCATATTAAATTGAAAAGAACAAACATCTTGATAATATTGAGTCTTTTTACCCATGAATATGGAATATCTCTACATTTATTTAGTACTTCTTTAATTTTATTTGTCAGAGTTTTGTAGTCTTCCCCATATAGATCTTGTACATATTTTGTTAGATTTATATCTAATTATTTCTTTCTCTTTTTTTGGTGCTAATGTAAATGGTGTGTTTTTAATTTCAAATTCTAATTGCTCATTGCTGGCATATAGAAAAGTCAGCTGACTACTAGATATTAAGTCTGTATCCTTCCTTAGTTACAGGAATTTTGTGTGTGTGTGTGCATGAGATTCTTTGGGATTTTCTAATAAGCAAATCATGTCATCTATAAACAAAGACAGTTTTCATTCTTCCTTCCCACTCTGTATACCTTTAATTTCCTTTTCTTATCTTATTGCATTAGCTAGAATTTCCAGTATGATGTTGAAAAGGAGTGCTTAGAGGAGACATCTTTGCTTTGTTTCTACTTGTTTTTTAATATAGCTTGTGTTTTTTATCTTCCTGTATTCCTCTATTACTGCTTTTTTTTGGTGTTAAATCGATATTTTCTAGTGTATCATTTCAATTCCCTTGTTTTATTTGCTATATAGTTTTGAGTTATTTTCTTAGTGCTCACCCTGGGGATTACAATGAACTCTTTAAAAATCTCATTTGGGATAATACCAATTTAATTTCAATAATATACAAAAAATTGCTCCAATATACCTCCATTTCTTCCCCCTTCTTTGTGCTATTATTGTCATACAAATTATATCTTTATACATTTTGATCCCATCAACACATGTCCATAATTACTGCTTTATGCAATTGTCTTTTAAGTCCCATATAAGAAAAAATAGTTACAAACACAAATATATTTGTAATCTTTTATATTTATCTATGCACTCACCCTTTCCAGTGCTCTTTATTTCATCTTGTCAATTTAAGCTGTTGTCCAGTGTCCTTTTATTTCAGCCTGAAGGGCTCCTTTGAGTATTTCTTGTAGGGCAAGTCTGGGGGCAGCATTTCTCTTAACTTTTATTTATTGCAAATGTCTTCATTTCTCCTTCATTGTTAAAGAATAGTTTTGCTGGAATTAGAATTCTTAGTTGAGAGTCTTTTTCTTTGAATACTTTGAATATGTTCTCCTACTGCCTTCTGGCTTCTAGGATTTCTGATTAGAAAATAGCTATTAATCTTATGGAGGATCCCTTCTATATTACATCTTTTGTATATTTTTTGCTGCTTTCAAGATATTATATTTTTGTCTTTTAACTGATTACAATATGTCTAGGTATGGATCCCTTTGAGTTTATCTTACTCAAAGTTGGCTGAGCTTTATAGACACGTAGATTAATGTAGGATTTTTTCATCAGATTGGTAAATTTTTGACCATAATTTCTTCAGATATTTTTTATGCTTTTCTCTCTCTTTGGGACTCCTGTTATGTGTACTTTGGTATATTTGATGATGTTTCACAGGTTCCTGTGGCTCTGTTCACTTTTCCTCATTCTTTTTTCTTTCTTTTCTTCAGACTGGATAATCTCAATGACCTATCTTCAAGTTCACTCATTTTTTTTTCCCCTTCTGTTTACACAAATCTGCTGTTGAGCCACTTGTAGTAAATTTTTCATTTTCAGTTATAGTTTTGAACTCCAAAATTTCTGTTTGGTTCTTTTGCTGTAATCTCTGTCCCTTTTATTCATATTCTCTATTTGGCAAGACATTATTCTTATACTTTCCTTTTGCTCTTTAGATATGGCTTCCTTTAGCCTCTGAACATATGTATATATAAAAGCTTCTGTGTATATATATATATATCCTGATTTAAAGTCTTTGCCCAGTAGGTCCAATGTATGGATTTCCTCAATGAGGTTCTATTGACTGCTTTTTTCCTCCGTGCATGAGCTATACTTTCCTGTTTCTTTGTGTGTCATAATTTTTTTTTTGCCAAAATTGGATATTTTAAATAACTATAATGTGGAAACTCCAGAAATCAGATCCTTCCTTCCCCAGAGTGTATTATTGTTTTTGTTGTTTGATTGTTTAATGACTCTCCTGAATCAATTATATAAAGTCTGTATTCTTTGTTGTTACTATGACTGAAATCTTTGCTCAGTTAGCTTAGTAGTCAGCTAATATTTGGACAGGGATTTCCTTAAATATCTGAACCAGTACGTCTTCCACCCTTTGCCAAAATGCTGTGTGTGGGTGTTGAGGCACAACTTCAATGTTCTAGCAATTTAAAACTCTGCCTGAGCCTTTACTTCCTGCTCTTATAGAGTTTCAAGTTCAGACAGAGGTAAGATATTAGGGTCTTCTCAAGTCTTTCCTGAGCATGTGTGCAACCCTGCATATGCATGGGCTTTCTAGATCCCTGGAAATATGTCAGAGGTTTTCAAGACCCCCTGTAGACATCTCATTTCCCAGATTTTCCTTTTAGGTTATTGGCTATCCCCTTGATGATAGCCCTGATTGGTATCACTGCCTCTAGCAACTATGCTGTTAAATAATTGCCACTGATTGTTTTTGACAAACTTTTTGGGGATAAAGTTTTCCTTGCTGAGTGAGTTGAGTCAGGTCAAATAAAAACAAACTCAGTGGATGGAAGTTTTTTAGGGAGTTGCCAGCCAGGTCAAGTAGTGATAACTTCCTGGAGGTGGATCTCTTAAAGGAGGTCCAAATCTGTCCTGCTTCTTCCAGCTGCTGCTAGGCTGATGGTTTTTACAGCTACTGTGATTTTGAGGCTTCCAGTTTTCTAAGACTACTGAAAAGCTGGGGAAATGAGGATGGGTATAAGTCAAGTTAAAATACCATAAAGTTCACTGTTCTTCCTGAGTTTCAGCCATTTTTTCTGAAATAAATTGCCTTTGAATTGTTGCAAGTTTTGAATTAATTTCCAGAGTTCTGAAGTAATTGATTTTGACAGTTTTTCCAATATTGTCATTGTTTTCATGGAGGAGATTTCTGAATTTATTTATTTCATAATTTCAGAAGTGCTTCTTTAGGCACAGGTTTGAGGGGAAAGTCAATGAGGTCAATTTTTGGCTAGTTGAATCAAATATGCCTTTGAGGAGATATCCAGTAAACATTTAAATATACGCACTATTTTTTTTTTTAAGATTTTATTTATTTATTTGACAGAGAGACAGTGAGAGAGGGAACACAAGCAGGGGGAGTGAGAGAGGGAGAAGCAGGCTTCCTGCTGAGCAGGGAGCCCTATGCCGGGCTCGATCCCAGGACACGGGGATCATGACCTGAGCTGAAGACAGACGCTTAACGACTGAGCCCCAAATATATGCACTATTTAACAATGCAATTGTTAGCATTTATTTTTTGACTTCTCTTGAAGAGGGTTGCCATATTTCTCAGTCCATTGCATGTTAACATCATTGGTTGATGCAAAGTCCATCTCTAGTATGTATGTATATATCTACATATGTATACCTATATATATATAATTTCCATTCTTCCTCTCTCTCCATAGGCAATTATTCTAATGTGTTTAATATGTATCTTTTAGTTCATTAGTGTTCTCCCAAAATGTGTATTATTTTTTTTGTGTTCATGTTTTGTGTGCAATCAAAAAATATTTGTCACACACACACACACACACACACCTGAGGGGTTCTCGAACTTGGCTATATTTTGCAATCACCAGTGTTGCTTTAATCTGACAACCAATTTGTAGCCCATATAGAAAAATCAGAATCTGTTGGGATAAGACCCAGGCATCACAAGTTTTAAATTACCCCAGATGAGGGGTGCCTGGGTGGCTCAGTTAGTTGAGTGTCTGACTCTTGATCTCAGCTCAGATCTTGATCTCAGGGTTGTGAGTTCAAGCCCCATACTGGGCTCTACACTGGGCATGGAGCCTACTTAAAAAATAATTACCCCAGATGATCTCAGTATGTAGCCAAGTTTGAAAACCAGTGATGTATATAGCATTCTGTTTTTTATTTTTTAAACCCAGCAGTATGTTTTTAAGATCTGTCCATATCTTTACATGTGTATCCAGTCCAGATATCAGCAAACATTTTCTGTAAAAGGTCAGATATTAAATATTTTCAACTTCGCAGGCCATATATTCTCTGTTGTAGCCCAACTCTGCTGCTGTAGTGTGAAAATAGCCATAGACAATGCATAAACAAATGGACATGGTCACGTTCCAATAAAATTTTCTTTACAAAAAAACCCTAAACAAACAAGAGGCAGGCCATGTTTGGCACATGGGCCAAAGTTTGTTGACCCCTGATCTAGTCCTTTGTTTCCAACTATTGGGCATCTCCATGGAATATATCTATTACATTTTTCCTATCCTTCCTTCTAGATAGAGGCTAGTTTGCATCTAACTCTTCACTACCACAAGTAATATTGAAATGAATAGGTATCTGTCTATTTATCCATATCCTTTGGCCCCATACAACAATTTATTTGGGAATTGCTGGACCACATGGCATAAGTACAGTTACGTTGATCATGTACTTCTAGGTCCCTCCAGAATGTACCCATCCGCAGTTCTACCATTAGAACATAAAGATTCCTAAATCTTTATATCCACATACCACTTGGCATTATTTAACAATCTAAATTTTGCCAGTTGAATAGTTTACTTTGCATTTCTGATTTTTTTGTATGATTATCTTGTTAATATCTGTCTCATAAAACTCTATGCATGCTTCATGAGGGCAGTGAGCTTCTCTAGTTTTGCTCACTGTTCTATTCTAGCACCAAGAACAAACGTGGCCCATAGTAGATGTTCCATAAATATTTGTGAAACAAATAGATGGATATGTGAGCAGCTTTGTGTTAGCTATACAAAAATGCTTGTTTTTTTTATTGACAGGGTTTGAGCCAGTGACCTGAGATGAATAAAGGAAACTTGGTTAGATTAGCTGGATTCTTGACCTCAAGAGACTTAAGCCCTAGGAGAGAAGGCAAAAATATTCATTCATTCCATTTATTCACAAAATATTTTGAACACTTATTGTGCTATGTGCCAAACATTATGCACAATGGTGAGCAAGACTGATATAGCCCTGCCCTTAGGGAGCCCACTGTGTGATAGAGATGTCAGAGGGTTATGCAAATAATCGTCATACAGTGAGGGGAATGTTACTGGGAAGGTATCAGATACCCTGGAGGTTCTTAGCAAGTGTCTCCTAACATAATCTAGAGAGAGTGAAGGAAGATGAGTATGGTAATTATACAAGATGACTCCTTATAAATGCCTAGAGTTTCCCTGGCAATGGGATGTTGAAGGAATTCAGGGATTCATAGGAGAGAACAGTAATATTCTAGCAGCATCATACAAACGAGCTTGGATATGTCTTCAAGCTGTTCTGCAAACAGTGAAGTGATTTAAAGGAACTTAAGATATTTATGCTTAAATCTCCCCTTCCCCACTTATTCTATTTTTGACTACTAGAGAGGAATTGCTGGACTGGCTCCCTTTCACTTTATTGCTTATAAAATAAATAGATATCCAGGTTCTCAGAAAAGTAAAGGTTGCCTTACTTCTTTGGCCAATGGTTGATATGATCAGTAATGAATACAAAATCTTCACTAAACCATAACTGATCTCATGCAATTTTGAAGGTTTAACTGCTTTAAAAGAAATTTTGGATTGCTGGGAAAAGTAGACTTGAAATGTAATGGCTTCAATTTGCTTAATGAGTACTCCCTCCCCCTCCCCACTCCCACATACACACCCTGAAGAGTTTCACTAACTGTTACCAGAGATTTAAAAGCTCCATAAAAACACACAATTTTCAAACAATTACTTCAGCTATCCCTGTTTATTCTTCCTTCCCTTTCAACATCATTTATTTTCATCTCTCCCTCCCTATTTTCCCCCTTTCCTTCCTTTAACAATCTTAGCAAGCAAAGGCTGATATATCTTTATTTTTTGCTTTATTTTACAGTTGGAAAAAATCTGGGGGCATCTGGTCCATGCTTCACATTGTTAGAGATAAAGGTGAAATCCAGAAGTTTGACCAATCTGTCCATAGTCTGGGCCCATTCTCAGTGAGGGTGGGGGCCGAGGATCAGTACAAATATCAAAAAACAGTTCTAGTCAAGAAATAGACTTTGTTTTCTTAACAAAGACTGGCAGAGAAGATTAAAAGCAACAACAAAAGGCTACACAGACACCAGCATTCTGTGGACTCTTTCTGTCGTCTCTTGCTCATCTTGGATGACTGCCCTAGAATAGGTTTTGAGCCCTACTACAGTCAGAACACTATGGTAGTGTGGCTGAACAGAGGAAGCACTGAAGTCTCTGGTGTGAGGGTTATTCTCTGTTACCACCCCTCCCTTCCAGCACCCATTCCATTCTCTACCCTTCTCTGCCATGCTCTTTAATCTGAGAGGAGGCTCCCCATGGACTGCATCACTAAACTCTCTTACCCCCGCTCTGGTTGGGTTTGGTCAATTGGAAGCACAGGTTGAGATCGGAGGACAGAATGAGAACACATAGAGGTATGCCTCATGCTCCCTCCCTTCTCTGACAGGAACTGAGAATTTCTATGACCACAGCTCCCACTGGACGGCCCCTCCCTTCTCCATGTGCCAGCCGCCACAGGGTTCTATTTCTTTCCCCTATTCTCTTCAGGCCTACACATGGTAAGGGCTTCCTGCTGTGCTAATCTCTCAGTGCCTCAATATCCCTTATTTGTTCTCATAGGCCAGTAGGTGGTCCCTTCATTAAAGTTTCTTCATTTGAATCTTATGAGTTGGATTCTGTTTCCTGTTGGGATCCTGACTGATATGATTGTTCCCCTAGGTCATTCTTACAGTACTTTTGTCAACAGTACTAGGTGTAAGAAAGTACTGTGGAAATTGAAAGGAAGAAGAACAGAACTTCTGGTCTTACAGCCTCATTGCAGAAATGGGATAGACGAATACACACAGGGACATAACTCCCCAAACCTAATAAACAAGAGCAATATCAACCCCATATGTACAGAGGCAGGTGTAAGATGCACGTAAGTAGGAAAGAGGAGGAGATAAACATGCTTCTCTGAATCTCTGTTCCTACCATTGTGTGCCTCACAAATGTCTGTTTGTTCTGTGAGCTCTGTCATCTGCAAGATGATCATAACACGATGTCACCCCAGAGGGACCTTCATTTTTGCTTGCCAGTCTCTGGGGAAAGGTCTTGCTGCTTTGTGTTTCACTTGGTGAAGGTAATGGTTCTTTATGGGAAAATCATTCTGTTCTAAGGTATTTTATGTTTTCCTGTTTCTCTAAAGTCTGTCATTTCCTAAACACTGTGTATCTGTTTCCCTTTATAATGGCCCAGAGGAAATAGAAGCACATTCCATTTAGGAGAAGGAAAAATAGCAGTTTTAACCCTATAAATATTTTTTTTCTCAAAGATTTTATTTATTCATTTGAGACACAGAGAAAGAGAGAGAGAGCATGAGCAGGGGGAGAGGCAGAGGGAGAGGGAGAGGGAGAAGCAGGCTCCCCACTGAGTCAGGAGCCCAATGTGGGGCTTGATCCCAGGACCTTGGGATCATGACCTGAACCGAAGGCAGACACTTAACCATCTGAGCCACCCAGGCACCCCAACCCTATAAATATTTTGATGTTGTTGTTTTCGTAAACAAGATAGTGAATCTCATGCATGATGGGCAAATGTCCCTCACTCTATAGCTTGCCTGGGCATGTGCCCATGAGCCTACTGAGACTACTACTCATCTAGTCTGTATACTGTGGGATGAATATCTTCAGCCACTTGAAGCCGGATGCATTTTCAGTCTTGTTTTAGCCACTATGCTAAACTGAAGCACAAAGGGCCTTTCATAAGCTCTTCCCATTGGGGGTTTTTCGGGTTAAGGAAAACTCTTTTCTGTGACTTTGTTCTGGCCAGGCCCAGAAAAGCCCATTTTAATGGTGCCTAGGGATATGCTATTAGCCATAACTCAAGAGAGCTGACAGGGCAAAGGCTCTTTTAAAGGCATCAGAGTTTTACCTTTTAAATTCTCTAAATAATATAAATGAGAAGGAAACTTTGGGAGGCCTGAAAGGTAGGGCCTCTCTTGCTACTGTATTGAAAACAAATGTAATCTAACTATACTTCAGAATTAATTTATTAATTTAACAAAAATATATTTAGCACTTGCTATGTACCAGACACTAAGCAAGGTATAAACTACATTTAAAGCAAAAAAGGAATAGTCTTGGCCCTCAAGAAGTTTACAGCCTGGGCACTTATTTGTTCACTACCATTTAAAGGTGACCCCAGATAGGGTGCCTGGGTGGCTCAGTTGGTTAAGCGACCAACTCCTGATTTTGGCTCAGATCTTACAGTCGTGAGATCGAGACCTGCATCGGGCTCTGTGCTGGGTGTGAAGCCTGCTTAAGATTCTCTCTCTCCCTCTCCCTCTGACATGCCCCCCCTCAACCCACTCATGTGAGCTCTCTCTCCAAAAACTAAAAACTAAAAAAGGCAATCCTAGATAATAAATTAATAAATAAAAATAAAGGCAAACCCCAGATAACATTATTTAAAAAAGATTTTATCTGTTTATTTGAGACACACAGAGAAAGAGGGCACAAACCAGGAGGAGGGTCAGAGGGAGAGGGAGAAGCAAACTCCTCGCTGAGGAGGGAGCCCGATGTGGGGCTTGATCCCAGGACCCTGGGATCACGACCTGAGCCAAAGGCAGACGCTTAACCATCTGAGCCACCCAGGCGCCCCAACAAATAACCTTTATTGGAATTCTTTCTTTCTTTTTAGAGAGAAAGAGGGAGAGTGAGGGGGAGGGGCAGAGAGAGAGGGAGAGAAAGAGAATCTCAAGCAGGCTCCATGCCCAGCATGGAGCCGTCGCAAGGCTCAATCTCATGACCCTGAGATCATGACCTGAGCCGAAATCAAGAGTCCAGCGCTTAACCAACTGAGCCACCCAGGCACCCCTGGACTTATTTCTTAAGTTGTTCCACTTGCTTTATCACAGATCATAATAGGTGATATTGTACATTGCAGTTTTATCTTATCTTATTTAATCATAACAACCCCACTCTGTGAAGTTAGTGTAATACTCTCCATTGTATAGGTGAGGAAACCAAGATACTCTAAATCAAAGGTTTATTCTGTAATCACACACCCTTGGGAAGTCGGGCCCCAGAGCCCACTTGGAGAAAGGCAGAAAGGCCTTTGCTTCCTCCACTACTGCCTTGCACCTGGCCTTTGTTAATATTTTTTTTTTTTTTGCATGTTAATCTTATTGATCACCCACAAGACTTTAAGCTCCTGAAGGCTTGTGTCATATATTGCTTTGAACTCCTTGGAACATTTAACATAATGCTGAATATTTTGTGTATCCATATGGGTTGGGTATACTGACTTAGCGGGATTTAAGTTAAAATTTGAAAGAACTGACAACGTAATACAAACTCACCTCTCCAGGACCTACATATTTGACAGGGTGTTGGCTTTGACTCCTTCCTTTCCAAATGACATTGTTCTGGATGGGTTTAGTTTACTGTGGATTAGGATAACTGGGAGGGGATGAGACTATTACCTGGGAGACTTAATGGCTGAAGATCTTACTCATACACTTCACTGGAAGTAAATGCATGAGTAATTCTCGCGTGGCTTAACCAGGCCCTGGATTTCACTTGGGAGATTATGATTTTAATTTAACATATCCTGCCATACAGTGTGTGAAATACGCAGCCAACAGCGATCACCGTAAGATGAAAGCCCAGTTGTGTTTATTTTAAGAGCCTTGCAGTCCTTTGCCAAAGCCAACATTCCAGGGCAATGAATAGCCTGAGTGAATCATTCAAAGTAGGTGAGAGGTCAGAAGCCTGAAGAAAAAAAACTGAAAGCTGAAAGGTTTTCCTCAGTCAAATGGAAGTCATTTGAAAAGGCATTTATAAAGCAGAAGCTATTATGGAAACAGGTCTTTCTTTTTCAAGATGAATCTTCTGCAGGTGGATCCCAAAGACCTCTTCCTTGGCTTCTGCTAATTACTCCTGATGTTGTTCATCTTTCCTGGAAATCAGAGCAGAGAAATACTCTAGTTCCTGCCTCTGGCTCTGGACAATGGCTTCACCAGGGAACAGAAAAGTAGTCACGTCCTTGAGAGCATTGTAGGCACAGTCTCTGTTAGAAACGGGCTGGCATACTGCCCATGTGGCATGACTCTGATAAGGATCCAACAAACCTTCATTGCCATCTCTAGGTTCCTTCTGTGTCAAGCATTATGAAATGCCAACAAGAGTCCAGGCATGACATTAAAGGCTGAGGATATGACAATTATTTATTGAACACCTACTATGTAGCAAGTACTTATTTAATCTTCACTTATCCAATAATGTGGACATTTTAAATTCCCATTTAATAGATGAGGAAACTGAAGTTTACGGACATAAAGTCGCTTAGGTATTTAGTGTAAGACAAGATTCAAAGCTGAGAAGGATGGAAAAAAACCCTTCTATTACCATTGGCTAAATAGCTGGAATAACAAGAGTATGCAGTTCATTCTCTGGCTACATGAAATACAGCTTCTATCCTTATATGAAAGACAAACACCAAACAATCCAATTTATGCTATTTACTATGTCCTAGTGTATCAGGAAAGAAGATACCCCTATGAGCCTAGCCTTAGGAGAAATCAAAAGAAAACAAATCACAAAAGATACCAAAGCTAGACCCAGTCCCTGTCCTCAGAGAACAAACAGGATCTGAAGCTTGGGCAGCAGCTACCTGCTAGGGATTGCAGCAGTCCATCCCAGTTATCCCTTGACATATCCCTTGAGATAAAGTTGGTGGCATTTCCAGAGGTCCCAGCTTTCACTGCAGGCCTCTAGAAGGGAAACCCAACAGGCCATGTCAAATTTTCCCTAAATTGTTTCATTTAGTAATTAGGCATCATCTTTTGGGGCAGGAAGAGCCCTGGCCGAGAGAGAGTGGGGGACTGTGTGATAGACCGGGGTACCTCACTGAGGCTGGGTATGATGGAAAGTTCTGGGGCAGGAACAGTTCAAGGAAAGTAGTTTCAAGGTGGAGGGCAATCCCTAGGCAGCAAGCAGCCTCCCTCTGAGTGCTGAGGTATAAAGCTCAAGGAGGGAGCTCTGGATAGGGAGATGGAAGTTAAACTCAGCAGAACTCATCTTGAGGGAGGCAACAGAGAGGCTGAGCAGTTGGGGAAGCATCTTTTTAAAGCCTCCCATCTGGCTTTCAGTTGACTTTTGGTGGTGATAGGGTGTGTGTGTGTGGCGGGGGTGGGGGGTAAAATTTTCTTTGAAATAATATTTTGTCAGAGTCTTTACTTTCCCTTCCATTACTGTGGGTATGTTGGGGAACTGGAAGAGGCTTTTGAGAGGTGCACTTTGCAGGAATGTTCTTGGCATGTCCTGAGTGTGGACATGACCTTCAGCTAATGATTCTCCAGGGAATCTGGGTGTTCCCCCTATTTGGGGGGATTTGGTGACTTAACGGGGACTTCTATATGAAAGAGTGATGCATATGTACATGCAGAAAGGGATTTGAGAAATATTTGGGAGTGGTTTTCCTGTGGTTTTCCTCTGGTTCATTATCCCTTTGGTGGTACCTCCTGTCTCCCTTGGTTTCTCATTTCCCTGACAGTCCCTCAGTTGTCCCTGTCTAGTGGTGGCAACCTCTGTGGTTTATTTTCTTTTGCTCTTTCCTGAGCACTAACTGATTGAAGACACTGCCTCAGTCATTTCCAACACACCCACTCTGCTGCCTCTTCAGCCTGCCAAGGCTCTTCTCTGAGGGGACCTATACACAGGGCTTGCTCTAGCTCCCTGTACAGAACAGAGGTGGATGTTGGCAGGGAATGGACAGCAACTGTGATGAAGGTTGAGCCAGCAGTGGCTTGTTTCGTATAGTTTGGAGAACAGGAGAGAGGAGAGCAGCCCTCTCCGGTACACGGCCCTGGAGGGGACCGATGAGCAGAGGCCATTGCTGGGTCTGCAGGAAAGGAAGGGGAGGAGACTATGAGGCTGAACTTCTAGCCAACACTTGACATGCAGAGCTGCCTGTAATCAGCTCTGCACACACTCTTTCATCTTAGAGAATTCTACATTCTTTCTACAAACAACACATGGATATAAGCTGAGCACACATATAATTCTCAAAAATGAATTGAGTATTATTTATTTATTTATTAGTTTAGTTTAGTTATTTAACAAACACACATAGCATTGACTGCATTCCAGGCGCTATCCTAAGGGCTTTGCAAATTTTTTTTTTCTAAAGATTTTATTTATTTATTCACGAGAGACAGAGACAGAGAGAGAGAGAGAAGCAGAGGGAGAAACAGGCTCCCAAGGAGCAGGGAGCCCGATGTGGGACTCGATCCCAGGACCCTGGGATCATGACCTGAGCCGAAGGCAGACGCTTAACCATCTGAGCCACCCAGGCGCCCAGGGCTTTGCAAATATTAACTCATTTAATTCATTATAACCATAGGAAGTAGGTACCATTTTTATCTTCATTTTGCAGATTAGAAAAGAGAGGCACAGGTTAATTAATTTGCCCAAGGCCACATTCTTAATAAGTGGCAGACCCTGATACAACCCTCCTCCAGAATTATGTACCTTGGCTGTGCTTCCATTTTTTGCAAGCATGTTAATGAAATAATGAATGAAGCACCTAGCACTATATAATATCATGTAGGAATAATAATTGTTTTTATTGTTCTTATTAACTAGTGTTCTTACTCCTGTAGATACTTGCAGATGACTTAAGGATCTGTGAAGCAACAGTTCCTGATCTGGAAGCATCAGTTCAAATCCTGGTTCTATTACCCATTAGCTGTGCGATATTGGACATGTTACTTAATCTCTCTATGCCGCAGTTTCTAAATATGTAAACTGGAGATGGTAATAGTCTTTACCTCCTTGATTTGTGAATATTAAATGAGGTAATGTTTATATAGCACTCAGGGAAATGCCTGGAACAAAGTAAGTACTCAGTAAATATTTGTTGTTCACATTAGTACCTGTTGCAATTGAACTAAATTGCTTTTAATTCTTTGGAGTTTCTTTTCTTTCAGCCAATTAGTCATTTATTCCCAGAGATTTCCCAGTAATGTTGCTTTACATTTATCTACGGAAACACCGGTATGTTTCAAGACTTGAGGGAAGTTATTCCATTTAATTTTGAGTTTGACGGGGCAGGTATTATCTCCTTGTTGAGAATGAGGAAACAGGCCAGAGAGAAGAAATGAGTAGATCAAGTCTGCAGGCACAGTTGTAGATTTTCTGACACGTACACACACACACACACACACACACACATCCTTTCTTTCGGGCTCCTTAATTGTGTCACCTAACCCAAATTCTTGAGTCCCTTGCTGTCTACTAAATTAGTAAAGACTCATATTCTGTACATGCTTCTTAGGGAGATGAAGAAGTTTTTGCAGATTGCTCCCCCCTTCTCCCCTCCCCCACCCAGATGTAATGGTTTAATGCTTTAGGGACTCACCAAGTCTTTCTTTCCAGGGATGAGAGCCAGATCATCTCGTATTTTGCATTTTCAGAGAGTGATGAAAGTAACAAATCAGACTAGAGACAGCTTTATCCATGAATCTTTGTTTGTCAAGGCTGAGCCTAAACCATAGACTTCACATTTAATTTTTTGTGCAATAAATTTGGGCTAAAAAAAAATTTAGGTTGGTCTTTTACTTTTGGAGCAAAACAGCAGAGGCATGAGGGCTGAGGAATTTGGAGAAGGCTGGTTGAAGAGTGACTGAACAGGCTGGCCTTGGCCTTGTGCTGCACAGAAAGCTCCACCTGTGGTTTGGCCTTGAGATCCAACCAAGGACTCCTGGAGGGAAGAGAAGCTTGGAGGTTCTGGGAGGGGAGACACTTCTGTTGGTTCCAGGAGGGTAGTTTGTGTTCCTTCACATAGGATTCCAGGTCAGGTTGCATAGTTTTGGCCCCAGGACATTGTCTTAAACTTTTCATGGCTATACAGACTCTGCCTGGGCAGGAGGTGCCATGAGGGCCCTACCATGGAGCATTGCCCTCTGCCCTCCATCTAGTCCTTTACTAGTCCCCACTTTCTGACCAGGGCCCTCCCCAGAATACAAACTTTCTTCTATCCCCAACCATGAATAACTATTGTTTCTCTGGATCTGGTGTTATGTTTGCTAACCTGGTAAATGAATTCTCATAGGCCTCTGAGGCGTCAATGACTATGGGTTTGTTTGTTACCCTCCTCATGTTAAGCAGAGTTTTCTGGAAGCAGACCTTAACCTGAAAGACTGAAGCTAAGGATGAAGTTTCAGGCACTGGTGCAGACCCTGATGCCTCTCAAATTACACTATGCTTAGTCTTCTGCCTCCCAATAAGACCAACCCTGAATCTTTCTGTAAAGAGAGAAATAGGCCCTTTTGATGAAAATCCTAGAGAGGTAATAGAGTAGTGTGGTGGTTAAGAATAAGGCTCGGGGAAGTGGAAATACATCACACCTTTATTTATGTTTTCCAACCCATTCTGTCCTAGTGTGTGGGAGCGCGCGCACACGCACACACACACACACACATTCATTGAGTTCTGGGTTCTGTAATTTTCCTGTTTTCTCAGACTTCACCTAGTGGTCAGTGAGGGGAACTTCTTGGCACAGGGAGAGGGAAAGTCTCCCTGTGAAGCCCACTGGCAAGCTTCATTGCCAGTGAACGTATTTGGTCATAGCAACACAGCCCCATGGCTGGTCTACTGTTGGGGGAATGCCTGCTCCTGCATCAGTCAGAATTAAAACTCCCTCTAGCTCTGAGATTCTGTGAACTTTCTCACCTCCTAGCTTTTGCCAACAACGAACCCTCCTGGGTGATGCTGGCAATGGAATGTGGGAGGCAGATGCTGCCATGCCTCACCCTTTCCCTTCAGTAGTGTCTATGAGAGGTGAGAGGAAGTCCAAGACCAAGAGCAACTTCAGCTGTGAGACGTTTTGAAGTAGTAAGTAGTATTCCTTCCACAAGTAAACCCTAATTTGAAAAGGTAGCTTCACAATGAAAGTCACTAGCATGGGGGTGTTCTTAAGGGTGACTCCTGTTTTTCTGAGGTGACAGGTAGGAAAGGCCACCCAGGACTCATTCGTGACCCTTATGTATGGTGAAGGGGATGGAAGTCATGCATTCTTTTGGGGCCGTGACTTTGATGTTTATCTCATGAAGGCTAGGAGGGGTGGTAGATTATGGGGGAGGAATGATTATCTACCATAAGCAGCATGAGGTGATCTGTCCAGAAGTCAGAGGAGGAATGTCAACATACTTTGGACCAAAAAAACTATGCTCCAGATGGCAGCATTAACATTCTATTAAACATCAGATGCTTGGCAGAAGACATTTGGGTCTTTGCTTTCTGCCCCATGCGTCAGAACCTTCCCTCTGTATGCCCACAGATGGGAGGTAAGGCCCGATACAGGGCCTCAAAGGAGAGGCAGTGAGGCATAGTAAAAAGGGGGCACCTTAACCTTATAGGTGATAGAGATGAAGATTTTAGGTCTAGACAACTGCTAACCAGCTGTGTGACCTTGAGCTGGTCTCATAACCTCTCTAGCCTTTCTTTCCTCATCTGAAAAATTAGAATATAATTCCTACTTTGTAGAGATATAGTGAGGGCTAGATGAATGTCATAGGTTGAGTTCTGCAGAAGCAAAGCTTGAGATGAGGATTCTGTGCAACCGATTTATTAAGGAAGTGCCCCCAGGGGAGACAGTGGAGAAACAAGACAGGGATGGGAAAGAAGCTGAGCAAGCCAAAGTCCCAGCCTCAAGCTGATCCTTCAGGGAACTCTGGAGAGTAAATTATACCTGAGAGTTGACATAACTTGAAGAAAGCTGAGCTTTCCCATTCTAACCGTTGGCCAAGGGCCTCGGGGTAAAGGGTGGTGGCTAACATAAACTCTCAGGCATTTCCACTTCTCTGTGTCCAGGTTTGGTATGGGTTGTTAAAAGCCAAAGGACACTGAAACTGGGAGAAGAATTCATAGAAAAAGTAGAAGACATAAGAGGGTCCTGGGCAGAAAAATGACAATGTCTGCTACAATGGAGAAATATTTGTGTAGGTCAGAGATTCGTCAGGGATTACCCAGAGCACATTGATTTGCTCTCAACCAGGAACCCAATACCAGCTCATTCTCTCAGTCCTTCAAAGAGAGTATGATCTTCAACTATCTGCAACTGACCTCATATTGAAAGCCTAGACAAGCAAAGGAATATTTAAAGGAGGTTGTCTAAAGAAAAAGCCATTCTTCCCCTCCATTAGACGCTGTGTACTCTGTCCTTGAACAGGAGAGAGAACGAAAATACTAACAAAACTAAGTTTAGGCCTTCCTAGAATCACTTTCACTGTGTAGTGCTCACTGCTAGTAAGACCCACCAACCAAAGACCTCCAGGAACACACTACTCACTGTTGAGCTAATTGCAGCAAGAGATAACATGTACCAGATGAATCCTGGAGCATCTTGGAAAGGGGGAGTGGGTAGGGGCCTCTTATTGGGATTGGGTTTACTTTGAGTAATTCTCCGGAGGGATTGGGGCAGCAGGGTCCACTGGGTGCTTTCCAGAAACAGGGGGGATTCAGTGTTTTGGTACCTTAATAGTTTTCATTTAAAGCAAACAAGTCAGGAGTTGTCATTGGTAAAGGAACAGAACAGCAGTCACTCATGTTAGTCAGAGAACGAGGATGTTTAGTCATTTTTGTGATTGCTGAGTGGCTTTATCCTAATCTTGTTCCAAGTATGATCATGGAGTGGCCTTGTCCCAGCATTGTTTATGTTAGTTGAGAACATCATGGTCTGGCGGCCAGCAGGTCCGTTTCTCACTTTCTCTGCTTCTCAGCAGGATGTCTTTCATCTTCTCGATGGCACACCCTTTTCTTTCTCATAAAAGCTGAAGCCGCCCTACTAAGTCTGCTCCGGCAGCACCAGCACAAATTCTAAGGAGCATGCGAGCCCTTCTAGCACCTGGGACATGCCACAAAAGCCCCATGGGAATTTCATTCAGAATTTAACACCAAGAGTAACAATTGCACTGGAAGAATGATAGTCGCTCTCCTTCATAATTGCAAGGTCTAGGCAATCCATCCTACTTCTTTTTTTCTCTTTCTGGCTTTTAGGATGCCCAGGGCCACATTTGAAACACCTTCAAACACTGAGCCTTAGGTTTAGCACATTGGCATGCACTTTTCTCCTTAATCTCAATTTTCTATTTCTATTTTACTATTCTTGTTGTTGTTGATACTGTTAGCTTCTTTAGATAAAGTTGGGGAAGAAATGAATCAATTCCGCTTTGAGCTGTGTTGCACAGCTTGCAACTAGCACAAAATTAGATCTTGCATTAGTTCCCAGTTATTTTATAGATGTAACCAGTCTCTCATCATTTAAGGGTAAAGCATCTATCTTTTCTTCCTTCAATTTCCTTCCTTCCCATAACACAGCATACAGAAATATTAAATAGATGCTGTTTGGAAACTCTTTGTCTTTCATGAGAGATATTTTGAGGATTCTTGCAGGCAGACGGTAGAGGTCAGCGTGGAGCTGTGCATGATGGAATGGCCGCTCATAGACCGGGAAACAGCCTGGTGGGTCTGAAATAGCGTGGGACTTAACCATTCAATTCAGATGTGTATTCCTTTTGCTCTGGTCATTCAACAGACAGCACTTTGCTGTGGTTGCCTTCAGTGTCACTTTAGTAATATAATTGTTTAGAGGAGAGAAGGTGGCTTTTATATACTGTTTACCCAAAAAAATTCCATTTTAAGCACTAAGGAACTCTGAAAAAAAAAATGGTTACAAAATGTGTTTACTTAAATATTGTGAAATGAAGATGGAAATTTGCAGTGCAGAGTATTTGTCATCTGCTCATGACTAGCAGATGGTCGCCTCCTCCTCCTCCTCCTCCTCCTTTGCGAGCTGAATGACTCACATCTCACAGGGTGTGCAAATTGAAATTTCGAAACTCTCCAGAGTAGAGGTGGTGGTGCCATGACTCGATGCAGGAGTGTGCCAGCCAGATGACTTTGCCAGCCAGCAAGCTGCCAAAGACTTCACAAAATGTCTCTCATTCGAAAGCAAAGCTTTTGGATATCTCCTTGCACGTGTTCAATACGCCATTTCTGAAAGGATACAGGGTATGCTTCAGGCTGTGGGTGAGCCTGTGTCTCTGAAAGGGAACAGGTAGTTCACAAGCCCAGAGCTCAGCAGTAATCACTCCTACCAAAGTGAATCATGAAAGATGGGCTCACCTGTTTTGGCTTGTCAGCTCTAGAATGGTGGCAAGTCTGCCTCCAGCCACTGACAGAACAAAGTCTGAGTTATTATCACATGCTCCAATAAATGGAAGATTAAATAGAGTTTAAAGAGATGCAAGTCATCTAAGTTCAAAGTTTTTCTCTTTTCTCTTTTGTTTAATTAAAAGGAACTCTGGATCTACTATGCTTAACCAAAAAATGAGGACTGTATTTTAGGCAATTATATTTGTTTAAAAAATAGAGTCCTGGGCGCCTGGGTGGCTCAGTTGGTTAAGCGACTGCCTTTGGCTCAGGTCATGATCCTGGAGTCCCGGGATCGAGTCCCGCGTCGGGCTCTCTGCTTGGCAGGGAGTCTGCTTCTCCCTCTGACCCTCCCCTTCTCATGCTCTCTCTCTCTCTCTCATTCTCTCTCTCAAATAAATAAATAAAATCTTTAAAAAAAAAAAAATAGAGTCCTGCCAGCCAGGTGGACTGACAGCTAACTTGACTTTTAGCTGTAGATTCCATTTCCCTTCCTGTGGTAACTAGTCACCAAAGATGCCCCCACTGCAATGAAACGCACCCCCTGGTATTCACCCCTTTGTGTAGTCCCTTCCTTTTGAAGTCAAAGGAAGCCTCGCAGTTTCCACTTGGATCTCTTGGAGTGCTCACTATGAAAAGATGCCTGCTGCCATGTAAGAAGTCTGCCTACCTCGATACCACAATGCTTTGAGGTAGCTCAGGTGTCCACAAGAAGAGGCTGCCTGGAAGAAGAAATGCCTGGCAAGCCCCTAGCTGTTTCAGGCATCCCAGCTGATGACCTAGACATGTGATTAAAGAAGCCATCTTGGACGGGCGCCTGGGTGGCTCAGTTGGTTGGGCGACTGCCTTCGGCTCAGGTCATGATCCCGGAGTCCTGGGATCGAGTCCCACATCGGGCTCCCGGCTCGGCAGGGAGCCTGCTTCTCCCTCTGACCCTATCCCCTCTCATGCTGTATCTCTCTCTCTCAAATAAATAAATAAATAAAATCTTAAAAAAAAAAAAAAAAAAAGAAGCCATCTTGGACACCCAACCCAGCTGAGCTTTCTGAGACTCCAGGCACCGTCTGACTTCAACGATCTGAGAGAATTCAAAACCACCTAGCGGAGCTCAGTCAACCCACAGGACCATGAGAGATAACAAAAAACTGCTCAAGCTACCATGTTTTTGTGTGTTTCTTTGCACAGCAATAGATAACCTGAATAATTCATATTGAGAGAGAGAGAGTGTGTGTGTGTGAGAGAGAGAGAAGAAAGGGGAGGGGAGAGGGAGAGAGAGAGATATCAGGGGACTAACAATAACTGAATAGGTAGATTGTTAAAAATCAACAGTTGAAGATATAGCAGGAAAGGAAAGATGAAGGGGGGGAAATCGGAGGGAGAGACGAACCATGAGAGACTAGGGACTCCGAGAAACAAACTGAGGGTTCTAGAGGGGAGGGGGGTGGGAGGATGGGTTAGCCTGGTGATGGGTATTAAAGATGGCACGTTCTGCATGGAGCACTGGGTGTTTTACGCAAACAATGAATCATGGAACACTACATCAAAAACTAATGATACAATGTATGGTGATTAACATAACATAGTAAAATAAAATTTTTAAAAAAGACATACTGCAAAAATCAACAGTTGGAAGAACTTGTGGTATAGCCTGAGACTCCAATGTTTTCTAAGGAATCTAAGACACTAGTGATGTGATGAACATACACTCATAAGTCTGTATAATACAGCGAAGACAGAAACAGACTTAGGGCTGCATGAGGTGGGGACATACTCTGTGGAGCTAAGAAGTAGGAGAGAACTTTGGAGTCATTTAATACAACAGTAGAATTGTTAGCCCTGGGGTCCCCATTCTTTGTTTGTTATTGGGTACCTAGACATCTGAAATGTGTAGATAAGTAAAAGATGGACTACAGTGTCCTGACAAATTATTTACAATAATGAAGAGAGGATGTTATCAGAGAAGATTAAAGGCTCTGAATTCGGAGAGCCTAGCTAAAAAATGGTTAAGGAATGGCAGCATATGAGGATGTCAGTGACAAAGAGAAAGGTATATCTCAGTCATTTGTAGGATAGGGTTAGGGCCAATGAGAGAGGAAGAAGAAAGGGGACAGAGAGCAGGGGACTCAAGAAAAACATATGTATAAATAATAGGATGTATAAATAATAGGATCTTTAGATTAAAGTCCTTCCAGTCAACCACGACCACTGCATTTAAGCAAGCAAAATTTGGTATAGCAGAAAGAGTACCAACATGCAAATTGTTGAGGTCTTTGTTCAGCTGCTAATAGGCAGTATAAATTTGGCAAGTCATTTACCCTCTCTGGGTCTCAGGAAGGTATGTTGTAACTTATAAAAGTCTCTACAAAGCCAAAATATTTTATCAGTTATAATAAAATGAGGAGTAGTATTTTATGAAATCTATGCTTCTTTTCAAATATGAAATCTTACAGTTCTAAACCACAGAAATAGGAGACAATTTTAAAATTTATAAATTAGTTAATTAGGCTTATGGACTGAAGATATGTATAAAAAGCTTTGACTGAGAATTTATGTAATAAAATATAGAAAAAACTTTAGTTAAGGGCAAGGTTCTTTTATTTCTTGATGTATCCCAAGTATCTAGAACAATGCCAACATGTGGCAGGCACTAATAGAAATAATTGTGATATAGAGTAGAATATTATCCAGCCATAAAAAAATGAGGAAATCCTACCATTTGCAACAACATGGATGGAACTTGAAAGCATTATGCTAAGTGAAAAAAGTCAGACAGAGAAAGACAAATATTGTATGATCTCACTTATATGTGAAATCTAAAAAGAAAACTCATAGAAAAAGAGATCAGACTTGTGATTGTGGTTACCAGAAGTGGGAGGTGGGGAGTGGGGAAATTGGAGGAAAGGGGTCAAAAGGTACAAACTTCCAGTTATAAGATAAGTACTAGGGATGTAACGTACAGCATGATGACTATAATTAAGACTGCTGTGTGTTATATAGGACAGTTGTTACAAGAGTAAATCCTAAGGGTTCTTATCACAAGGAAAATTTTTTCTTTCTTTTCCTTTTATTGTATCTATATGAGAACCTGTACATTAGCTGAACCTACTGTGGTGATCATTTCACAGTATATATAAATCAAACCATCATGCTGTATATCATATATCATGCTGTATACCTTAAACTTATACAGTGATGTATGTCAATTCTTTCTCAATAAAACTGAGAAAAAAATATTTGTGGACTGGCTGAATGTGCTATTCCTGAAAAACCTACGTCAAAATGGCCTAAAAAGTAGATGCATCAACTGTAAGTTTATCCTTATCTCTTACTTTTACAAAAATTTCTCAGTTCTATTGCTTGGCAAACACTGATATCCAAATCTCTAATCAGGGTGTAGTCTTGCCTCTCTTCTTCATTTTAAGGATAAATTAGGAAGCACGTATTTTCCCAACTAATGTTAACTCACTAATTTATGATTTTTTATTTTAAACTTCTCATTAAGAAAAATTTCTCTTTTTTTAGAGGGGGAGAGGGAGGGGAAATGGAGAGGGAGAGAGAGAATCTTAACCAGGCTCCATGCCCAGCACAGAGCCTGACACAGGGCTCGATCTCACGACCCTAAGATCATGACCTGAGCTGAAATCAAGAGTCAAATGCTTAACTGACTGAGCCACCCAGGTGCCCCAAGAAAAATTTCAAACACATAAAGTAAATGAAATGCCTGTCACCCAGATTCAGCAATTCTGGTTTCATTTATACCTCTGGCATTTCTTATTTCCACTAGATTATATACGATTATTTTTAAAAATAGATTTTTCTACATCTAACAAAACAAAACTTAGCATTGCATTTATCTTATCCTAGTATACTCATGTGCAGGTGTTTTAATTTCCCAATTTTTTAGTGAATTAATAAGTTGCAAAGAACTTCCCCAGGGCACTATTTCTTCTGATTCTGGATGCAGTAAAATTGCAACAAAAATTTTAGAAATGCTCTCTGTGGATGCAGTCACCTGTACCTAGGGTTTCATAGCTGTTCTGTTTGGAAAGGGATCCATACCAGTCAGATTTCTTGGTTCCAAACATGAGAATTCACCATAGCTGGTTAAGCAGCAAACTTACACCTAACAGGTATGAGATGTTTCACTATCCCTCTGAGAGGACCAGAGACCCAGGTTTGAAGATATATGGGGAGGAACAATGGTAAAATGGCACTTCAGGATGGCTCCAGAAAGGCCTCCACTGTTGCTGCCACTGGGTACAGACACCACAGATTGCCCCTTGGCAATGGATGCTGAACAGCTGCTGCCATTGTCCCTGAGAGCCATTGCCTCTGCCATCATCTTTTTCAGGGAATTGTTTCCACCATTTCTGCTCCTCATGTTTGTCTCCTTTAAACTGAAATCTCTCTTTTTTTTTTAAGATTTTATTTATTTATTTGACAGAGAGAGACACAGCGAGAGAAGGAACACAAGCAGGGGGAGTGGGAGAGGGAGAAGCAGGCTTCCCACCCAGCAGGGAGCCCCATGCGGGGCTCGATCCCAGGACTCCAGGATCATGACCTGAGCCGAAGGCAGACACTTAACGACTGAGCCACCCAGGCACCCTAAACTGAAATCTCAAATGGTACACTTCATTGGCTGTCCAAGACAGCTGTTCACAGCCTAGCTTCAGGAAAGGCTGGGAGGGTGAATTTCTTGCTTCTATGTTGGAAAAACTGGACTTATAAGGGGGCCATTCCCCAAACTTAGCTGTTCAAAAGTTTTGGATGGCCACAAATTGGGACATGTGCTTATTAAAGTATCTTTAAATCTAAAATGGTTGTTGAAGGAGGATATAGCTGATATTTTTACCCACGTGCTACAAATAATTTGTTAATTTCTACTCCAGTTTAAACCAAAAACATAACTTTTTTTAGCTTTAAAAAAATCATATATATTATTTTCTTCTGCTTTACGATCTTCTCTCTTCTGGATAATCTCCAGAACCTTCAAACCTCTCTATCCTTTTAGAGGTCTTCACCATGTAGCATTTCCTCCTTTTCTTGGTTTTCCCCACCTTACCACCTTAGAGCGTTTCTAAAATAGTTTGTATTCTTAGTCATTCTTTGATGCAACAATTTCCTTGCTCTGCAATTTTCTTTTACTTTGAAAAAGTTTTCTAAAGCATATATGCTTTTCTTGATAAGGAAGGATACATCTCAAGTACTATAAAAAGATGATGTAAACTGATACACACTAACTCACTCCCCAAGAATTTTACAATTATAGGCATGTTGAGATGCTTTTTATAAGTGAATATAGTGAGCCATCTACTTTCTATTAAAAAAAGGAAAGAAAAAAAGGCCGACTAAGGAGATAAGACATTCACTCATATAGACTTGTAAAGATATTGCAGGATTTTTATAATTCATATCAAACCTCTTTAGTTCGACCTACACAATCCCTTTCTGCTACTTACTGAAAGATCGTACTTGCTCTTTCAAAAGAAATTTGGGTAATTTTCCTTTCAAACAATAGAAAAGGGGGTATAGCTCAGTGGTAGAGCATTTGACTGCAAACAATAGAAAAAAGAGGGCTTTACATTATGCAAAGAAATATTGAAATGTGTTCATTACACATTATCTAGAATAATAAAATAAACATACCAAAAGGTCATTCTAGAAAATGATTCTGTGTATAAAATAACTTATGCTAGCCTTCCCTTGAGGGATACAAACAATGAAACCAGCACAAAAACATTTCTCTTGCAATTGATTTTCTTCTCTGTAGTACTGAAATACCAAACTCAGTTACTTACATAATAATCACTAGTACAGTCATTTTAAATGTTTGAAACATTTCAATTGTCCTTTCTTCATTTAGGAAATATCATTTAATAGTCAATTCAGTGAAAATATACTACCCACGTGTTTGATGGCTTGGATGACAATCAGTCATTTGTCAAAGTCTGTTTTATATTGCTTAGATTTTTTTAAGGGGGTGGGTTCTTTTTCATTTTGTTTTTCATCATTGAATGCAAATGAAACATTTAGGAGATGAAGGCCAAATTGAATGTCAGTGTGAAATATGAATAAGGCCAACTTTATTCTGATTAATCAGCTTCTGAACTTGACAAAAACACAGTTTCATAATAGTAAAGGGTTTGAATATATTGCAGTCTTCATTGCTAGTTTAAAGCAAAAATGTATTAAAATAGTATGCCTTGTCATAGAAATGTTAAAGGCTTACTCTGAAACAAGCAGAAAACAAGATTTACAACCTCCAATAAACAGTGGGAGAGGTTAGAAAGAAAAAAGCAAGAAAAACTTAAACAGTTTGTACTAGTTTTCTATTGCTGTGGAACAAATTACTACAAATTTAGAAGCTTGAAACAATATGCATTCACTATCTTACAGTCCGGAGTCTGGTCACCACTTATCTGGGTCTTCTGTTCAGGGTCTGACAAGGCTACAATCAAGGTGTCAGCCCAACTGTGTTCTCATCAGAGGCTTGACTGGGGAAGCTTATCTTTCCAAGTTCCCTTAGGTTGTTAAAAGGATTCATTTCCTTGTGGCTATAGGACTCATGGCAGCTTTCTTCTTCGAGGTCATCAGGAGAATGGAAAGCAAGTCTGCTCAAAGGCTCATATATAAACTGCAAGGTAATTATATAAGAAAGATCTCATCATCTTTGCCATATTTTGTTGGTTAGAAGCAAGTCACCAGTTCTACTTGCACTCAAGGGGAGGGGATTACACAGGGTGAACATGGAGGCCATCTTAGAATTCTGTCTACTGCACAACTGAAACAGTATTTTAACAATTGTCAATGAAATTCAAGGCAGTTTACCAGACAGAGCACCCTTTGATTAACATGCTTGTTGGCATTTACAACTATAATAATAACCTCAGGATTCCCAAATATTTCAAGGATTTACAGGGAACATGTTGAAAGATTCTCTTGGCTATGCTGTGGCCCTGGCCAGTTTTCAGTTCTGGCCATAGATGGGCTTCATGAGTCCACCCTGTTCACAGTGTATAGGGGCATACCTGAGTACCACAAGCACAGATGATCCTGTTTACCACTGATAAATTACCCTTTCTCAAGTGAAAGGGCATTATGACCCTAGAAGGACCACAGAATCTTGTTCAGCCACTGCAAGCACAGTCTTCTTTGAATGTCAGCAGTGGGTTTAGTCATCTCGTGAGGAGAATTAAACTGAAATGAGGTTAAACATTCTTCACGTGGGAAAAAAATAACATGGTAAATTGTAAAATATGGAAATGAAAGGCTACAGTTCCTCCTGTTGAAAGGATACTTGTGCTACAGGTCTTAAAAATTCTGTATTCTATATACATTTTCTTCAGCATGTGTTCATGTATATAGACAAGATTATAGACCGAAACCAATGTGGGAACTGAGGATAATATAAATTTTATATATTTTCCATATTGTGGAAAGAAGAATTAAACTATTCTCTTATGTTAGTTGGATTCTCTAAGAAGCAGATGCTGAAATGAAGTTGTGTGTGTGTGTTTTGGGGGGGGTGTTACTGGGGAGTAACACCTGTGAGGAAACAGAATTTGTTAAGGAAGGTTGCATCTGACATACCTCCATGTGGCCCACAGAGGTCATAGATCTGACTTTCAATTTAAAAAACTCAACAAGTCCTATGGTTTTGTAGTATCTTTGTAGTATCCCTCTTTATAATGATGAGAACTATCTCAAAACCTCAGAGACTCATGCAAATTCTGAGGCTGTCCACATCAACTCTTCATCTTTAGTCAGGGATGCATCAAATCATCCTGTTGGTGGGAAATTTGCCATCTTTGAGATAGCCCCAGTAGATGGTTCTATGAATCCTTTGCTCAGCTATGTCATTAAGAGGTTGTAGACATTTGAATCTTTCTAACTAAATCCTCTAGGTCCACCCCAGGTTACAAGGAGGGCAGTATTCTCTCGTGGTTTCTTTTCTTTTGCTAGTCCCTTCCATGTTGGAATTCCCTATTATTTTATTTTCTTATTCTAAACACTTTCCCAAGGATAATTCATCTACTGCCATGATTCTCAACCAGGGGCTAGTTTGCCTCTCAGGGGACATTTGGCAATATCTGAAGACATTTTTGGTTGCCATGACTGGGGAGATGCTACTGGTATGTAGAGGATAAAGACCAGGGATATTATTTTACATCCTAAAATGTACAGGACAGTCCCCAACCACAAAGAATCATCCACCCCAAATTTTCACTAGTGCCAAGGTTGAGAAACCCTGCTGTATAGAGACAGCTCCCATTCCACATCTCCTGCCCAAGTTTTTCTCCCAAGCTTTGGATGGCAAGATGAGGAATCTTTGACTTATTTTCTAAATAAAATAAAAGGCAAGGTCATCAGATGAAGAAATACTGGGGAGCAAAGCTGACGTATCAATTAGACATGGTAGTTAGTCACTGTGCCTGCCTAGGACTCACAATACTTTTAAGGGCCCATTAAAATGTTTTAATTTTAATTTCTCTTGAAATCAGAAGAAAAAATGAATATAGTAACAATGAATATATTATAATGAATCAAGCTTGGATTATATTTGTCTTTATACCAGCTCAGTGGTAAAACATAATTTTAGGTGTTTTTTTTTTTTTTTTAATAAAAGAAGGGACCCACGAAAGCAAAAGTGTCTAGGGTCCACAAAAATCATAATGCGGTCCTTTTAGGGAGGAGAAGGAGGCAGAGAAAATTTGAAGAGTGGATAAAATGTGAAATATCTTTGTGGACAATGGGAAAGCCATTTTAGGAAAGAAATATATGATTTTTGATAAGAATGCCAGATGTTATTAAGTGCCCATTTGGGGTTGGTATTCATCAATTTAGAGGCATACCAATTTGTCTGGTGGTGTAATTCTCTAGCAAAGCTCAGCTCTGTGAACATGGCACAAAGCAGGCAAATGTTTGGGATTTTTAGTGCTGACCATTTGAAGTAACAGGGAGAGAAGCAAAGGACATAAGAGAATGTATATATTAATGAATGGAAGGAGCTAAACTGAACAAGGAGTAAAAAAGTAGCAGAATGGAGCCTTTGGGCTGAGATGAAAAAGTCAATAAATTAGAGACTCCAGTCAGGTTGAAAAATTGTATCCCATGTGTTATGATGTGCCCAAATGTCTACTTCTGCATACATTAAGAGCTAGAAAATTTAACAATATAGATTAGTTACTCTGGGAATTGCCAGAGTCATTCTGTCAAATTGTCGAATTTGCCAATTTGTCAAGTTTTCTGTTAAAATGCAGACATTCTTGAAAAAGGAATAAACTATGTTCTTTTTTTGTTAGCACCGTAGTTTATAGCTAGTTGTGATTAGATCTAATAGGGAATAGGACTTTGAATGTGGACCTAGGAAACAGGCCAATTCAAACTAAGATTTATTTGCCAAAAATCAATGTAACTTGCACAATGGCCAACATGACAAATTGCCAATTGCAGTATTATTGATTCACCAAAAAATTGTTTCTGTTTACTAGTACAAAATTTGCAGAAATCTATGTTGAACAAGACAGTTCAGCAGCCACTGAAGATTTTTTAAAGTTTTATTTGAGTTGATATAGTTTAGCTTAGGTTTTACTTTTAATTTGCTATAGCCGTTTTACCACAGCCATTTTGCAGTAGATTTGCCAATCTGACTCAGTTGAACCTCATTTTCTTGTGTGATTCACATTTCAGAAAATGAGCACTTTCAACTGCCTATTAGGAGACAATTTTCATGGGTCTCTCATGTTTCCACACATCTTGTAAGCAAGATAAGCATCTTGTATGCAAGATGAGACTGTCCTTTGTTCTTGACTATCTTTTCAAGGATATTTGTGTAGTGGACAGTGTCTCCCTCCTAAGCAAAGGGCAGGAATGTTTACTTTCCATTTAAGAAGATTCAGGTTCTCTAAACTCAGAATTCTTCTGTAATGCAACCCACTGTGTGTGGGAGTATCACCTGGCCGTCTACCCATCACCCTGTGGGAAATGGGGCTCAGGAAACCTGCATTAAAATGCTGATATCCTAACTACTGCTGTTTCTTTGAGTAATAAATTGTCCTTCACTTCTGACCTAGGAGTCTTGTGTCTTCTACTGGCATCTATGAAACTAGCAGACTAAATTGTTAGATTACAAGGAGAGTGAAATCCCAGACACTTCTCAGTTCTTGACATGAACTTAGAAACCTGGTTTCTCAAGCAAAATATTCATTTTATGAAGTCAGTTAAAAAATCTATAAATTAATCACAAAATACAAGGAGTTGAATTCAAAATGTCAGATAAGCAAAGCCCTCTACCTTGGTTCTGAAATCCTTGATATCTGAGATATATGCAACACTTGTAATTTGAAATATACAAATAATTCTCAATTTGAAAGGTCATATATATCCAAAGTATTGAAAAATCTAGAATACATTAAACTTTATCCATGATGAAAGGCAATGGCAAAACAGCTGCAGAAAAACTAAAACTAGACTCAATTAAATCTTTGTGCCAGTAACCTAAACAGCACAAAAATCTCCAAAAGCTGCTACAACCACCAAGCCAATTTGAATTCTATACATGTAAATGGTTAAATCAATCAGGTTTTCAAATAATTTGGTAAATTTGGCAAATTTCTCATTCATTGACTTGACCTAAATAATTTGGGGGGTAGGGGAGGGGGTTAGAGAACTTGGGGACACATGAGAGACACCAAGGCAGATCTCCTCAACTGTATGGCTTAATGGAGAACACCAGGCTGCAGCCAAGGGAATTTTCATAGACAGATAACATAGACAGAACTAGTCTCATTTGGCCTTTCTACATGAAAGCTGGTACAAAATAACTTCTCCATCAAAATGAAACAATCACATTTAGTAGAGGCTCTAGTGATTAAGAGCTGAGGCTTTGCTGACCTCAGTTCAAGACCTGGCTCTTTCAATTTACCTAATCTCTCTAAGCCTCAATTTCCACATCTTGAAAGTAGAGATAATCATAGTACTTGTTTCTCAAGGATGTTGTGAGAATTAATTGAAATTCGCATTTAAATTGCTTAACATAAGAGCTGCCTCTTGGGAAGTGCTTAATAGTCCTGTGTGAGATATTATTAAGAAATTTACTTTTTGAATTGGAATTTCAAAGCACTTTATCAAATAGACTTATTTCCTTTTGTGTTTTGGAAACCTTTTCTTTACACATTTGAGAGAACAGTCACAAAGATATAGCACTTTCTAAAGGGCTAGATTAATATTAGATGAGAATTATGTGTTTTAGAGAATCCAGATACTGCATACCACTTTGCAAATGTTTAGGTTTTGGCAGAACAACAAACAGATTTTACAAAGACTGTCCTTTAATTATTAAACCTCTATGTATTAAAAGGAAATCAATCCATGTGGTATTTTTTGATCCATTTGCACTTAATTAATAAAAATATGGTGTTGTAAAAAGTATTTGATGTTCAAGCAGTTCTTTACCTCCCACTTTCTTTGTAAGTTACCCTTTCCTTTGGGAAGCTCAGTTTTGAAAGTTGAGTGATATGGCAATTAATGTTCACCTAAAATAAGTCTGCTTTACTTTAAATACTAAGTGCTGCAGTGCCAGGTAAATGACATGACTCAGTATCCCTGGAGGTAGAATTATTGTCTTTATTGTCATTACTGTCAAAGAGACAACACTTGGAAGAAAGAAGACTGCCCTCTGATGAATCCTGCTACTTGTGTCTAGCTGGAAATTAGTCAAAACTGGGACAGGTCCAAGGGCTATTATTTCAATTACTACTATTATTGACTATAATTTATTGAGCACCTACTATGTTACAGATACCTAACTTATATTTACTTATAATTTAATTCTTACAACAACTCTATGATGTAAGCATTATTGCCACTATTTTCTTTTAACAGATGAGAAAACCAGGCTTAGGGAGTTTAAGGAACTTACTCAGGCTTATCCAGCTTTTAAGTGACAGAGCCAGATGTTGAACCTTGAACCCTGAGTCCATCACTTTATGCTTCAACTGGGTCTGATAAATCATTGGTCTTAAATTGTCAGCATTCTGAATACATCCCAGGACTGGCCTGAGTTAAACCAGGATCTAGTCAAGAAAAAAGAAGTGAAGATTCAGGAGTAAGGGAGGATAGCAAGATAACCTGGCATTATTCATATCTCTTTGGAGACATTATTTCAAATTTTTGGTTATAGATAGTTTCTGCTGCTAACAAACCCATAATCCAATGAATATAATGAATGAGGGTGCTCCAAAGTCCTGCCAATAAGGGTCCTATTGAAGGAGGATGAAGACCTAAAAAAGTTTCCTGGGTCTTGTTTCTAACATTGGCCATTCTAGAATGAAGTTACAGATAACCAAGAAGGTAAATAAACACACATTAGGATGTATTTCAGCTATGAGTGACAGAACACCCTAATGAGCAATAACTTAAATCAGTTAATGCCAATTTTTTACGAACTCTTCCTAACTCATTCTATTAGGCCAGTATTTACCCTGATATCAAAACTAGACTGAGATAATATTTTAAAAAGAGAAAACTATAGACCAATACTTATTATGAATATGAATGTAAAAATCCTCAACAAAATATTAACTGACAGAATCTATCAATATGTGAAAGAAGTATACACCATGACCAGTGGGACTTATCCCAGGAATACATAGTTGGTTTACTATCTTAAAATCAGTCAATATAATAAACCATATCAATAGAATAACGACCAAAATCATATGATTATCTGAATAGACTGAGAAAAAAACAGTTGATAAATTACAATACTCTTTCATGATAAAAACCCTCAGTGACCTAGGAATAGAGGGGAAATTCCTTAATCTGATAAAGGGCATCTACAAACAAACATTGTACTGAAGATTCTAGTCAGGACATTTAGTCAGTAAAATGATGGTAGACATCCAGATTAGAAAGGAAGAAGTAAAACTCTCTTTATTCACAGATGACATAATTTTATAAATAGAACATACCAAGGATCACTAAAAAATTATTAAAGCTAATAACAAGTTCAACATGTTGCAGGATATAAGATCAATATACAAAATTAACTGTGTTTCTATATATTTGTAGTGGAAAATAAAAAAATAAAATTAAAATACAACTTCATTTATAGTATCATCAGAAAAATTACTTTAGCAAAAGAAATGTAAAAGTTGATTGAGCCAATTGAACATAATAATAAAATTTTTAAAAAAAAGTTATACCCAAAAGCTACAAAAAATGGTTGAAAGAAATTTTTTAAAGTTCTAAATAAATAGAAAGACATCCTATCTTCATAGATTAAGATACTTAATATTGTCAAGATGTCAATACTCTCCAAATTGATCTATAAATTAAATTCAATTTCTGTTGAATCTCAACAGGCTTCTTTGTACAAACTGAGAAGCTCATCTGAAAATTCATATGGAAACTCAAGGGACCAAAAATAGCCAAAGCACTCTTGACAAAGAAGAACAAAATTGGAAGACTCACATGTCTCAATTTCAAAAGTTACCAGAAGCTACAGTAATCAAGACAGTGGTACTGACATAAGGACAGACATAAAGGACAATGGAATAGAATTTAAAGTCCAGAAATAAACCAATATATCTATAATCAACTTATTTTGACAAGTGTGCCAAGACTATTCAGGAAAGAATAGTCTTTTCAATAGATGGCGTGAGAACAAATGAATATCCACATGCAAAAGAATGAATTTGGGTCTCTTTTATACCATATTTAAATATTAATTCAAAATGGATCATGCTGTAAATTTGAGACCTAAAACCATAAACCTCTTAGAAAAAAAGGTAGGAGTGGGATGCCTGGGTGGCTCAGATGGTTAAGCATCTGCCTTCGGCTCAGGTCATGATCCCGAGGTCCTGGGATCGAGCCCCACATCAGACTCCTGGCTCAGTGGGGAGCCTGCTTCTCCCTCTCCCTCTGCCTCTCCCTCTGCCTCTTCCCCTGCTTGTGCTCTCTCTCTCTCTCTCTCTGTATCTCTGTGTCTCAAATGAATAAATAAAATCTTAAGAAAAAAAGAAAAGAAAAAAAGGGGTAAATCTTCATGACCTTGGATTTAGCAAAGCCTTCTTAGATCTGACATCAAAAGCACAAGAAACCAAAGGAAAAAATAGATAAATGGACTTCATCAAAATTAAAAAGGGCTTCTTTTTTGCTTCAAAGGACACCATCAAGAAAGTGAAAAGACAAACCACGAAATATTTGTAAATAATATATCTCATATGGGACTTGTAGAATATATAAGGAAGATTTACAATTCAACAATAAAAAGCAGAATAATTGAATTTAAAAATGGGCAAAAGATCTGAATAGATATTCTTCCAAAGAAGATATACAAATGACTAACAAACACATGCTCTACATCACTAGTCCTCAGGGTAATCCAAATCAAAACCACAATGAGATACAACTTCGCACTCATTAGGATAGGTATAATTTTTTCATATGGAAAATAACAAGTGATAGTGAGGATGTGGAAAAATTGGACCTCTCATACACTGCTGATGGGAATGTAAAATGGTACAGCTACTTCGGAAAAGTCTGGCAGTTCCTCAAAAAGTTAAACACAGAGTTACTATTTTACTCAGCAATTCCATTCCTAGGTATGTACTCAAGAGAAATGAAAATATATTTCCACATGCAAACATATATGAATGTTCATAGTAGCATTGTTCGGAAGAGTCAAAAAGTAGAAACAACCCACATAGATTAATAATAGATAAACATAATGTAGTATACCCATATACTAGAATATTATTAGGCCATAAAAATATACTAATACATGCTACACCATTGATGAACCTGGAAAACATGCTAAATAAAAGGCAGTCACAAAAGACCACATATACTTTATTTATATGAAACCTCCCAAACAGGCATATCTAATGAGACAGAAAGTAGATTAGTGGTTCCCTAGGGCTGGAGGCTATGGAGGTAGAGGTGATGGTTAAAGAGTATAGAATTTCTTTTTGAGATCATAAAAATGTTCTAAAGTTGATTGTAGTGATGGTTACACATCTCTGTGGCTATACTAAAAAACATTGACTTGTACAGTTTAAAATGTGTAAATAGTATGGTATATGAATTATATCTTAACAAAACTGTTACCAAAAAACCCCAACAACACAAAAACAAACAATAAACAAAGTGAAACAATATGCAGAGTAAAATTTAGACCTGTAAATTCATATATTAAAAAAGATCTGAAAATTGATCTCAGTAAAATAAAAATAAATTTTTTTTAAAAAGAGGAAAGAAAAATAATGAGATAGAAAAAATACAAAGATCAAGAAAACCAGAAGATGGTCCTTTGAAAAGACAAAATTTACAGATTTCTGATGAGACTGTGAAGATATTAAAGGAAAAAAATAACCAATACTAGAAATAAACAAAGAATATTCCCTACAATGCATGACACCAATATTGGTAGAACTGAATGGGTAAGTACAAAAAACCACAATTATAGCTAGAGACATCAAAAGTCCTTTCTTGACAACTGATAAAACAGCTAAATGAAAATAAGCAACAATATAGAACTCAATGCTACCACCAACCAACAGGATCTAATTCACATTTATAGAATACTCCACCCCACGACAGTAGAACACACATTCTTTTCAAGTGCCTATAAAATACTTATTAAGATAAACCACATTCTGAGTCACCAAACAAACCTTAAATTTTTAAAAATTGAAATCATACAGTGTATGTTCTTTGACCATAATGGAATCACACTAAAAACCAATAACAGAAAGATAACAGGAAAATCTCTAAACACTTGGAAATTAAACAAAACACTTTCTAATACTCCATGGGTTAAAGAGGAAAACTCAAAGGAAATTTAAAAATACATAGAATTAAATGAAAATACAACATATCAAAATATGTATGATGCAACTAAAGCAGTGTTTAGAGGGAAATTTATAGCACTAAGTGTTTACATTAGGAAGGAGGTAAGGTCTCAAATCGATAATGAAAGTTCCTACTTCAAGAAACTAGAAAAAAGAAGAGCAAAATAAAGCAAAACAAGCAGAAGGAAGGAAATAATAAATAATACAGATAGCAGAATTCAATGAAATTGAAAACAAAACAAAAGAGAAAAAAATCAATGAAATAAAAAACTGTATTTGAAAGATCAGTAAATTGGCAAATCTCTAGCAGGAGTTACAAATATAAAGAGAGAAGACCCAATCACCAAAAACAGGAATAAAACTGGGTATTACCTGCAGCCATTAATAAGGATAATAAGGTAATACAGGAACACCTCAGAGATATTGCAGGTTCCAGACCACCACATGAAAGCAAATATAACAATAAAGCAAGTCAAATAAATTTTTGGTTTTCCAGTGCATATAGTCATGTTTACACTATACTGTAGTTTACTAAGCGGGCAATAGGATTACATCTAGGGACTCCTGGGTGGCTCAGTTGGTTAAGCGTCTGCCTTCAGCTCAGGTCACGATCACAGGGTCCTGGGATCGAGTCCCGCATTGGGGTCCTTGCTCAGCAGAGAGCCTGCTTCTCCCTCTGCCTGCAGCTCCCCCTGCTTGTGCTCTCTCACACACGTGCTCTCTCGCTCTCTCTGACAAATAAATAAATAAAATCTTTAAAAAATAGCATTATGTCTAAAGAAAAACAATGTACATACCTTAACTTAGAAATAATTTACTGCTAAAAAATGCTAACCATAACCTAACCATAACCTAACCATAATCTTTTTTCCTTGGTGGAGGGTCTTGCCTCAGTGTTGATGGTTGCTGACTCATCAGGGTGGTGGTTGCTGAAGGTCGAGGTGGCTGTGGCAATTTCTTAAAATAAGACAATAATAAAGTTTGCCACATCAATTGACTTTTCCTCTCACAAATGATTTCTCTGTAGTGTGCAATGGTGTTTGATAGTATTTTACCCATAGTAGAACTTCTTTCAAAATTGGAGTCAATCCTCTCAAATCCTGACACTGCTTTATCAACTAAACTTACTTGATATTCTAAATCCTTTGTTGTCATTTTAACAATCTTTGCAGCATCTTCACCTAGGAGTAGTTTCTATCTCAAGAAACCAGTTTCTTTGCTCATCCATAAGGAACAACTCCTCATCCATTAAATGTCATCCATGACATTGCAAATTCAGTCCCCTCTTTAGACTCCACTTCTAATTCTAGTTCTGTTGCTGTTTCCACCACATCTGCAGTGACTTCCTCTGCTAAAGTCTTGAGCCCCTTCAACTCATCCATGAGGGTTGGAATTAACTTCTTCCAAATCTGTGTTCATGTTGATATTTTGACCACTTCCCATGAATCACAAGTGTTCTTAATGCCATCTAGAATGGTGAATCCTTTCCAGAAGTTTTTCAATTTACTTTACCCAGGGGAATCACTATCCATGGCAGCTATAGCCTTATGCAATGTATTTCTTAAATAATACGGTTTGAAAGTCAAAATTACTCCTTGATCCATGGGCTGCAGAATGGATTTTTTGTGTTAGCATTCATGAAAGCAACATTAATCTTGTTTTAGATCTCCATCAGAGCTCTTGGGTAACCAGATACATTGTCAGTGAACAGTAATATTTTCAAAGGTATCTTTTTTTCTGAATAGGTCCCAAAAGTGAGCTTAAAATATTTAGTAAACCATGTTGTAAACAGATGTGCTATCATCCAGGCTTTGTTGTTCCATTTATAGAGCATAGGCAGAGTAGATTTAGCATAATTCTTAAGGGCCATAAGATTTTTGGAATGGTAAATGAGCACTGGCTTTGACTTAAAGTCGCCAACTGCATTAGCCCCTAACAAGAGAGTCAGCCTGGCCTCTGAAGCTCTGAAGCCAGGAATCGACTCCTCTTCTGTAACTGAAAATCCTAGATGACATTTTCTTCCTATGTAAGGCTATTACATTGACATTGAAAACCTGTTGTTTAGTGTAGCCACTTTCATTAATTATCTTAGCTAGATCTTCTGTACACCTTGTGCAGCTTCTACATCAGCACTTGCTGCTTCATCTTGTATTTTATGTTATGGAGATGGCTTCTTTCCTTAAATCTCATGAACCAACCTCTGCTAGCTTCAAACTTTTCTTCTGCAGCTTCTTCATCTCTCTTAGCTTTCCTGGGAATTGAAGAGAGTTAGGACCTTGCTCTGAAACTGGTTTTGGCTTGACAGAATGTCATGGCTAATTTGATCTTCTATCCAGATCACTAAAACTTTCTCCATATCAGCAAGAAAACTGTTTCACTTTCTTATCATTTGTGTTCACTGGAGGAGCACTTTTAATTTCCTTCAAGAACATTTCTTTTGCACTCAAAACTTGGCTATTTGGCACCAGAGACCAGCTTTTGGCCTATCTCAGGTTTCAATACATCTTTCTCACTAAGCTGAATCATTTCTAGCTTTTCATTTGAAGTGAGACATGCAACTCCTCCTTTCACTTGAACATTTAGAGGCCATTATAGGGTTATTAACTGGCCTGATTTCAATATCATTGTGATTCAAAGAATAGGGATGCCTGAGGAGAGAGAGAGAGATGGGGAATGGCTGGTCAGTGGGGCAGTCAGAACATACACATTTATTTATTAAATTTGCCATCTTATATGTGTGTGGTTCATGGCATCCCAGAACAATTACAGTAGTAACATCACAGATCATTGATCACAGGTCACCATAACAAATATAATAATAATGAAAAAGTTTGAAATGTTGCAAGAATTATCAAAATGTGAGCAAATGCTGCCAATATACTTGCTCAACACAGGATTGCCACAAGCCTTCAATTTGTAAGAATGAAATATCTGTGAAGCACAGTAAAGTGAAGCACAGTAAAGAAAGGTACGCCTGTATTACAAACAACTTTATGACATAAATTCAACAACTTAGATGAAATGGACCAATTTCTCAAAACCCACAAGTTATCTAAACTCAACCAATACGAAATAGATCATCTGAACTGTCCTGCAACAATTAAAGAAATTGAATTTGTAATTTTAAAACTCCCCCCAAAAAGAAGTATCTTGGCTCAAATGTTTTCACTGAAGAATTCTACCAAACATTTAAAGAATTAACACCAGAGAGAAGGTGGGTGGGGGGATGGGTGAAACAGGTGATAGGGAGTGCACTTGTGATGAGCACCAGGTGTTGTTTGGAAGTGTTGAATCATTATATTGTACACCTGAAAGAAATATTACACTGTATGTTAACTAACTGGAATTTGAATAAAAACTTAAGAAAAGAGTTAACACCAATTATACATAATCTTTTCCAGAAAATGGAAGAGGCAAGTCTGTTGCCACAGACCCCCCTGCAGATTACACTGGTTTTCCCCACAAGTATTTGCATTCCCTGATGCCAGCTGCCTGAGTCCCTCCTCACTCCATCTCCCCCATCCCCTGAACCTGCCACAGCACAGGAACTGCACTAGTAGCCAGTCCAGACTTCTGCAGCTGCATAAGAGCAAGCAAGACATGAGCCTACACCCTTGTGGCTGACCCACACTGCTGTATGTGTGCTCAGGGCTAGACCCTTCAGTTGTATACCCCCATGCTGCTGGCCTGACACCATGACCAGCATCCACTGCTTCGAGCACACTCAGAGGGAGGCCTGCAGCCAGGGGAGAGCATGCCAACAACCAGGGTCCCCACAGCTGCTTGTGGAGTCAAACCAGGCCTTATTTTCCATCACTGGGTTGTACCATTGTGTCACCTATAGCTAGACCTACCAACTATGCATCTGCATGCCCCTGGCATGACCCTCATCACCAGCCTCCATTGCTGTGCTAGCATGGCAAGACCCAGCTGCCATATTAGTGCACACCAATGACCAGGGCCTCTGCAGCATCAATGTACCTCTAGTTGGCCCTGTGCCTTGCTGTCTCCCCTGGCACCCCTCACTACACATGTGCTTGCAATTGGACCCTGCAACTTATAGGCACCTGTGGCCAAGTATGTGCATACCACCAACTCTGACTACTACTACTGCTTGCCCTGGTCCCTAGCTACTGGACCTGGAAGTGTTGCTGAGGACCCCAATGGATCTTGTAACCTCTGTGGATCACCTGCAGGGTTTGACAAGGACCATGCAGTTGTCAATGGCCTGAGTTGATGAGCCACCACATCCCCCAGATCTGGTGCTGCCACATGACCCTGCACTTAGTGCCCTATACCACCAGAACCAGGATCACAGAATACTTCTGCATGTCCCACCCACATGTTAAAGTCTTCCCTTAATGAAGTCAATCCATAAAATCTGGAGAAAGTGACTGCTTCTTCAAATGTGTAGATATCTGTGCAAAACTGTAGGGATCATGAAGAATCAGGGAAACATGACACCACCAGAGAAACATAATAAACTTCCAGTAACTGATCACAAAGAAATGGAGATCCAGGAATTGCCCAACAAAGAATTCAAAATAATTGATCTAAAGATGCTCAGAGAACTAAAAGAGAACACAGATAAACCAAAACTAATGCAAGTCTATTGCAAACTAAAAAAACCAATGTCATGGTTAATTATATGGCTAACTATATGGTTAGCTAATGGCTCAGCCATTAGTTATATGGCTGAGCCATCATGCCCAGATATTTAGTCAAGCATTATTCTGCATGTTTCTGTAAAAGTGTTTTTTGAATGAGCTTAACATTTAAATTGATGGACTTTGAGTAAAACAGATTACTCTCCATAGGTGGGTGGACCTCACCCAATGAACTGAAGACCTTATTAGAACAAAGATTCTCCTGAGCAAAAAGGAATTCTGTCAGCAGACTGCCTTTGAACTCCAACTGCAACTTCCCTGGGTCTCCAGCCTGCTAGCCTACTCTGTGAGTTGCAAAATTACAACAAGAATTGAATTCACAAACTCCCAGGGTGTCTACCATTAAAGTAAGCACATTGATTGAAAAGGAATGAGATCCTGAAAATTGGAATGAGGTTGTATGGGAAGACCTGATGAAACTGGGGACATTGAACCTCTAAATTTGAATGAATCCTCATTGCCGGAGGAAGTAGCCTCAACAAAATAAAGGCCATGTATGGCAAGCCCACAGCTACCATCATATTCAATAATAAAAGACTGAAAGCTTTTCCTCTAAAATCGGAAATAAGAAAAGGTTTCTCACTCTCACCATTTCTATTCAACATAGTACTAGAAGTCTTAGCCAGAGCAATTAGGCAAGAAAAAGAAATAAAAGGCATCAAAATCAGAAAGGAAGAAGTTAAATAGTCTCTGTTAGTAGATAATATGATCTTATATATAGAAAACACTAAAAACCACACCAAAAAAATGTTAGAACTAATAAATGAATTTAGTAAAGTTGCAGGATACCAAAATTAACATAAAAAATCAGTTGTGTTTCTATACACTAACAATAAGCTATCTGAAAAGAAATTAAGAAAGCAATCCCATTTACAATTGCATTGAAAAGAATAAAATACTTGGAAATAAATTTAACCAAGGAGGTGAAAGATTTTTATACTGAAAACTATAAGACTTCAATAAAAGAAATAGAAGACACAAATAAATGGAAAGATATCTCATGTTCAAAGATTAGAAAAATTAATATTGTTAAAATAGCCATACTGCCCAAAGTGATCTACAGATTCAATGTAATCTCTATCAAAATTCCAGTGGCATTTTCCACTGAAATAGTAAAGTTATCTTAAAATTCATATGGAACCACAATAGATCTCAAATAGCCAAAGCAGTCTTGAGACAAAAGAACAAAGCTAGAGGCATCACACTTCCTTATTTCAAACTATATTACAAAGCTATCATAATCAAAACAGTATGCTACTGGCATAAAAACAGACACATAGACCAATAGGACAGAATAAAGAGCCCAGAAATAAACCAGCACATATACAGTCAATGAATCTTTGACAAGGGTACCAACTACACAGTGAGGAAGGAACAGTCTATTCAATAAATGGTGCTGGGAAAACTGGATATCCGCACTCAAAAGAATGAGATTGGACCTTTATTTTACGCCAAACACAAAATCCACCTGAAATGGATGAAGACTTAAACATAAGACCTGAAACTGTAAAACTCAGTCAGAAAACATATGGGAAAGGCCCCTTGACATTGGTTTTGACAATGATTTTTGGGTATGACATCAAAAGCACAAGCAACAAAAGCAAAAACAAACCAGTGGGAAGATACCAAACTAAAAAGCTTCTGCCCAAAAAAAGAAATAATCAATAGTGAAAAGGCAACCTACAGAATAGGAGAAAATATTTGGATACTATATACCTGAAAGGAGTTCATATCCAAAATATATAAGGAATTCATAAAAGTTAAGAGCAAAAACAAACAATAACAGATAATTCAATTTAAAAGTGGGCAAAGGACCTAAGTAGACATTTTCCCAAAGTAGACATACAAATACCCAACAGATGTATGAAAGGTTGCTCAACATCACTAATCATCAGGGAAATGCAAATCAAAACCACAATGAGATATCACCTCATACCTGTCAGGATGACCATTATAAAAACAACAAGATATAATGAACATTGGCAAGGGTGTGGAAAACAGGGAACCCTTCTACACTGTTTGTAGAAATGTAAACCTGTACAGCCATTAAGTAGAACAGTATAGAGTTTCCTAAAAAAAAAAATTAATCACAGAACTACCAAACAATACAGAAATTCCGTTTCTGAGTTTATATCCAAAGAAAATGAAATCAGTATCTCAGAGAGATATCAGCACTCTTATGTTCATTGCAGCATAATTCACAATAGCCAGGATATGAAAATAACCTAAGTGTCAATTGATGGATGAATAGATTAAAATATGTATATTACACATATAAAAATATATATTTAATGGACTATTATTCAGCCATAAAAATCCCATCATTTTCAACAACATGAGTGAACTGTGAGGGCATTATGCTAAGTGAAATAAGTCAGACAGAGAAGGACAAATACTGTAAGATCTCACTTACATGTGGAATCACAAAGCCAAACTCATAGAACCAGAGAATAAAACAGTGTTTGCTAGGAGCTGGGGGGAGGCAGAATGGGGGAAACGAAGAGATGTTGATCAAAGGGTACAAACTTCCAGTTATAAAAGTTCTGGGGATGTACTGTAAGCATGGTGACTACAGTTAACAAAACTGTATTGTATACTTGAAAGTTGTTACAAGGCTTTTGGGGAAGAGTTAAGATGGCGGAGTAGTAAGGGGACCCTGAGATTGCCTTGTCCCTCAAACATAGCCAGATCAACATCAAATCATTTTGAACAACTAGGAAATCGATCTGAGGATTAAGAAAACAATCTGCACAATTGGAAGGAGAGAATGTGGCAGATGTGAGGTTTGGAGCTGTGAATTCGGGGAGAGAAAAGCTGCCATGCTGCAAACAGGAGGGAGCCCTTTTCATGGAGTGAAGTCAGGGAGAGAGGAAGAGAGCAGGAGAGAGAGCAGCATGTAGGGTTCAAGCAAGATGCCATGGTGTGGGGATCCCTTGGATTGCTCCCCTTCTTGGAGTACTTTTGGAAGAGGGTATTTGGCCTCTCCAAGGATAAAAGACCCACCAGGCACCATCGAGCAACTGTTCAATAACAGGGGACAGAGGTGTGCACAGAGGGCAGATAACCTGGTAGCAGCTTTTTGCTGTGCTTCAGCATAGACTCCAGGTACCTATGAAGATGTGAAACTGCTTTTCTGGGACAGAATGATGCTGGACACAGCCCTGCAAGGCTCTCCTCCAGGGGAGGAGTGGCGGGGGGAGGGGGGGAGGTGGTTCTGTGCCTTGCTGGGTCCTTTACAATTTGGAGTTTTGAATCCCAGCCATCAGCCAGGGGTAAAACACAGAGGAACTGTGGCACCAGACATGCCCATAGCCGGGCACAGACAGGTTGAGGGCAGAGAGCTGACAAAACCCTGGGATACAGGAGAGATTTTTCACTTTTCTGTGAGGGCCTCCTGAACAGTGGCAGCCGTGAGTTCCCCTACCTGGGGACGAGAGGGTAGGGTGATGCCATCTTCCACCACCACTCCCACCAACATGGTGGGACTTCAAAGAGAAACACAGAGCCACCAGTGGAGGCTGGAGTCATTTACACCAAACCCTACCTTTTGGTGCCCAGCAGAGGCATTTTACCAGGGCAGGTCTGACTGTGAGCCAGCACAGCGGGTCTCTCCCTCAGAAGACCAACACAGGCCCCCTGCATGTACCAAGTCTACTGATCACAGAGTGTGCCAAAGTGTCAGCGTCAGTTCTGATGGAAATAGGATCAGACTTTCTATTTATTTATTTATTTACTTACTTACTTACTTACTTACTTACTTATTTAATCTTATATTTATATATATTTATTATTTTCTCTTTGGAATCAGGCTTACAGTTTTTTGTTCATTTGTTGGTTTGTTTCCTTTTCTTGTTTTTTGATCAGACTTCTTTTTTTTCTTTTCTTTTTTCCTTCTTTCTTTTTCTTTGGAATCAGGCTTATAGTTTTTTGTTTGGTGTTTTGTTTGCTTTTTTGTTCCTTTTCCTTTTCTCTCGTTTTCTTGGATGCCGCAAAGGTGATCATAAAAGTGAAGTATATAGCAATACAGGCCTTCCTCAAGTAGCAAGAAAAGTCTCAAATATACAACCTAACCTTATACCTAAAGGAGCTAGAAAAACAACAGCAAATAAAGCCTACAACTAGCAGAAGAAGGGAAATAATTAAGATTGGAGCAGAAATAAATATAGAAGTCAAAAAACAGTAGAACAGATCAATGAAACTAGGAGCTGTTTCTTTGAAAGAATTAACAAAATTGATAAACCTCTAGCCAGACTTATCAAAAAGAAAAGAGAAAGGACCCAAATAAATAAAATTATGAATGAAAAAGAGATCACAACCAACACCACAGAAATACAAGAGAATCTTGTAAAAGAATATTATGAGCAATTATATGCCCCCAAATTGGACAATCTGGAAGGAATGGATAAATTCCTAGAAACACATAAACTACCAAAACTGAAACAGGAAGAAATAGAAAATTTGAACAGACCCATAACCAGTAATCAAATTGAATCAGTAATCAAAAATTTCCCAACAAACAAGAGTCCAGGGCCAGATGGCTTCCCAGGGAAATTCTCCCAAACATTTAAAGAAGAATTAATACTTATGCTTCTGAAGCTGTTCCAAAAAATAGAAATGGCAGGAAAACTTCCAAACTCATTCTATGAGGCCAGCATTACCTTGATTCCAAAACCAGACAAAGACTCCACTAAAAAGGAGAATTACAGACCAATATCCCTGATGAACATGGATGCAAAAATTCTCAACAAGAGGGGCGCCTGGGTGGCTCAGTTTGTTAAGCGACTGCCTTCGGCTCAGGTCATGATCCTGGAGTCCCAGGATCGAGTCCCGCATCAGGCTCCCTGCTCAGGGGGGAGTCTGCTTCTGCCTCTGAACCTCCCTCCTCTCGTGTTCTCTCTCTCATTCTCTCTCTCTCAGATAAATAAATAAAATCTTTAAAAAAAAATTCTCAACAAGATACTAGCTAATTGAATCTAACACTACACTAAAAGGATTATTCACCACGATCAAGTGGGATTTATTCCTGGGCTGCAGCAGTGGTTCAATATCTACAAATCAATCAATGTGATACACAACATTAGTAAAAGAAAAGATAAAAACCATATGATCCTCTCAATAAATGCAGAAAGAGCATTTGACATAACATAGCATCCTTTCTTGATAAAAACCCTGAAGAAAGTAGGGATAGAAGGAACATACCTCAACATCATAAAGGCCATATATGAAAGACCCACAACTAATATCATCCTCAATGGGGAAAAATTGAGAGCTTTGCCCCTAAGGTCAGGAAATGACAGGGATGTCCACTCTCACCACTGCTGCTCAGTATAGTACTGAAAGTCCTAGCCTCAGCAATCAGACAACAAAACGAAATAAAAGACATCCAAATTGGCAAGGAAGAAGTCAAACTTCCACTCTTCAAAGACAACATGATACTCTATGTAGAAAACCCGAAAGACTCCACCAAAAAATTGCTAGAACTGATACATGAATTCAGCAATGTCGCAGGATATAAAATCAATGTGCAGAAATCTGTTGCATTTCTATAGACCAGTAATGAAGTAGCAGAAAGAGAAATCAATAAATCAATCCCATTTACAACTGCACCAAAAACCATAAGACACCTAGGAATAAAACTAACCAAAGAGGTAAAAGATCTGTACACTGAAAACTATAGAACATTTATGAAAGAAGTTGAAGAAGACACAAAGAAATGGAAAAACATTCCATGTTTATGGATTGGAAGAACAAGTATTTTTAAAATGTCTATACTACCCAAAGCAACCTACATATTTATTGCAATCCCTATCAAATAACACCAGCATTATTCACAGAGCTAGAACATACAAGTCTAAAATTTGTACGGAATCAGAAAAGACCATGAGTAGCCGTAGTAATGTTGAAAAAGAAAAGCAGAGCAAAAGGCATCACAATTCTGGACTTCAAGCTGTATTACAAAGCTGTAGTCATCAAGATATAATGTACTGGCCCAAAAACAGACACATAAATCAATGGAACAGAATAGAGAACCCAGAAATGGACCCACAATTGTATGGCCAACTAATCTTTGATAAAGCAGGAAAGAATATCCAATGGGAAAAAGACAGTCTCTTCAACAAATGGTGGGAAAACTGGACAGTGACATGTGGAAGAATGAAACTGGACCACTTTCTTACACCATCCACAAAAATAAATTCAAAATGGATGAAAAACCTAAATGTAAGACAGGAAACCATCAAAGTCTTAGAGGAGAAAATAGGCAGCAACTTTTTACTAGACACATTTCTGGAGGCAAGGGAAATAGAAGCAAAAATGAACTATTGGGACTTCATCAAGATAAAACTTTTCCACAGCAAAGGAAACAATCAACAAAACTAAAAGGCAACCTTCAGAATGGGAGAAGATATTTGCAAATGACCTATCAGATAAAGGGCTAGTATCCAAAATCTATAAAGAACTTATCAAGCTCAACACCCAAAAAACAAACAATCCAGTTAAGAAATGGGCAGAAGACATGAATAGATACTTTTCCAAAGAAGATAACCAGGTGGCTAACAGACAGATGAAAAGATGCTCGACATCACTCATCATCAGGGAAATACAAATCAAAACCACAGTGAGATACCACTTCACACCTGTCAGAATGGCTAGAATTAACAACTCAGGAAACAACAGATGTTGGCAAGGATTTGGAGAAAGGGGAATCCTTTTGCACTGTTGATGGGAATGCAAACTGGTGTAGCCACTCTGGAAAACAGTACAGAGGTTCCTCAAAAAGTTAAAAATAGAACTACCCTGACCCAGCAATCGCATTACTACATATTTATCGAAAGGATACAAAAATGCTGACTTGAAGGGGCACATGCACCCCAATGTTTATAGCAACACTATCAACAATAACCAAATTATGGAAAGAGCCCAAATGTCCATCGACTGATGAATGGCTAAAGAAGATGTGGTATATATACACAACGGAATATTACTTGACCATCAAAAAGAATGAAATCCTGCCATTTGCAACAACGTGGATGGAACTAGAGTGGATTATGCTAGGTGAAATAAGTCAGTCAGAGAAAGACAAATATCATAGGATTTCACTCATATGTAGAATTTAAGAAACAAAACAGATGAACATAGGGGAAGGAAAGGAAAAATAAAATAAGATAAAAACAGAGAGGGAGGTGAACCATAAGAGACTCTTAACTATAGAGAACAAACTGAGGATTGCTGGAGGGGATGGCTAAATGGGTGATGAGCATTAAGGAGGGCACTTGTTGGAATGAGCACTGGGTGTTATATGGAAGTGATGAATCACTAAATTCTCCTGAAACCAAAAAAAGAAAGAAAGAAAGAAAGAAAGAAAGAAAGAAAGAAAGAAAGAAAGAAAGAAAGAAAGAAAGAAAGAAAGAAAGAAAGAAGCTAAGAGAGTGAATCTTACTTAGATGTTCTCATAAAAACAACAACAACAAAATGGTAATTATGTGAGGGAAAGGATGTATTAACTATCCTTATTGTGATAAACATTTTGCAATATATAGGAATATGAAATCTTCACATTGCACACCTTAAACTTACACAATATTATGTGTTAATTGTATCTCAGTAAAGCTGGAAAATGTGTGTCTGTTTCCAAATTTCTATTTTTTTTAAGGATACCAGTCATACTTGATCAGGGACTCATCCTACCTCAATATGACCTCATCTTAAGTAATTACATCCTCAACAACACTATTTCCAAGTAAGGTCACATTCCAAGGGACTGGGGGATAGGACTTCAACATATGAATTTTGGGGGAACATAAATCAATCCATAACCATATGTTTCAAATATAAACATCACTTCTGGCTTATGGATATGTAGATAAGTAGTGAAAGCCTGAAACATCATGGAAATGTTATATACCAATTCAAGGATAGTAATTACCTCCAAAGAGTGGGGGCGATAGGAAGAAAGGTTTAGTGATGGAACACTAATAGTCTCCTTAACCTTATCTTTAAAAAAAAGTTCTGTAGCCAATATGGCAAAATAACTGTTAAATCTGAGTTCTGAGTGGCAGGTATTTGGATGTATGTTGTATTACTTTCTAAACTCTTCTGGGTATTTGATAGTTTGTATTTATAAAAAAGTAATTCATTCCTTCATTCACTTTCTAGAAAGAAGCTGCAGTGGGACTGACTCACCAAGTTCAACAACACAGACAGCTTTTCCCTCAACAATTAGTGTTTGTCATTATTTTTACATTTTAAAATCAAATGAAGTGTTGCTGTGATTTTAGTGATCCTGTTATTTATAAAAATATGTATCTTTAAAGATATGATGACACTCAGTGGGCTAAGATGCTTCCATCATGAGATGTAAGCAGCATCTGAAACAGGCAGAGAGAAAACAATTTCTTTTTTTTTTTTAAAGGTTTTTATTTATTTGACAGAGAGATAGAGAGCACAAGTAGGCAGAGTGGCAGTCAGAGGGAGAGAGAGAAGCAGGCTTCCCGCTGAGCAGGGAACCCGACGCGGGGCTCGATCCCAGGACCCTGGGATCATGACCCGAGCTGAAGGCAGCTGCTTAACCAACTGAGCCACCCAGGCGCCCCGAGAAAACAATTTCTAACCCCGCATTTTATGCTCATTCCATGGCCTACTCTCTGACTGAAATGGGGGTAGAAATATGCAAAATCTTTAAAATCTTTCTTTCTTCCTCCTACCCTTTTATCTCTCTCTCTCTGTCTCTCTCTCTCTTTTCTCCTGGCTTATAAAGTTCAGTTCATTTAAATCCCATTTGTAAATTTGTTTTCTACCCAATTGCTGACTGCATATATTTACACAAATTAAGAGGATATCTGAGTCAAAGGATCTCAAAGTCTAACCCTGCTTCACCAATAGCTAACTGCTTGCTTTTGGGCAAATCTCTCAACCTTTATTTTTTTGTCTAGAAAATAAAAGGTTCGGATTAGATAGTCTGAGATTTAAATGTGTTTAGAAAAACAAAGGTGATTGATGAAGCAGGACATAAAAATTTTATGTAATTTGTGAAAATGGAAAAATTTCAGTCAAATATGTGTGTATTTTCAATTATGTGATAATGTATGTAGTTGATGTGATTAACTTTTTCTCAGAGCGGAACACAATCACTTGTTTGTTCTGGCAACATGTAGACACAGTCTATGTTAATCTGACTCAATTATGCAGCTCCCAACATAACATTATCCACACATCAAGACTCTTAAAGTTCCTTGACAATGATAAAACACATTTCCTGGGAAGGAAAAATAAATCTTTGTAAAATCCAGATGCCAGATGCAGCTTTCATCCAGGAGTCTTGAGTATGATTTTTCTCTGAGCTGACTTGATGCAGTCTTGGCTCCTTAACCAATCTCCACAAGAAAGCCAATCATACCAAATATATTCTAGGTTTTATGGGAGATTTTGTGGGGCCATAGGGAAGAATTAGGTTGGACAACATACAGTATTTCATGTGAATACTCCCAGACTTCCTCTGCTCTAAGCCTCTTTTTTGAGATTTCAGCCACTGGCTATTTCTCTCCTACCCCAAACTTTGCCCAAACAGTGCTTAGCTTCTCCTCCTCAGAGGACTCTGGGCCTTGGAAACTCAATCCTCCCTCTCTGTATCCTTATCCAAGGATCTTTTCAACAAAGCTGGTCTAGGCTTACAAAGAAATTCTTCTTCTAGACATTAAGATAAACTTTATACCTGTAGGCATTTGCAAGCAAAGATCCCTTGCCTATTGAAGGATGTATTTAATGTGGAAGCAGCCTGCTTGACTCTAAGATCTTGATTATGTATAAAGACTTGGACTTTTGTCTCCAGAAATTGTGCCCCCACCCCCAATACAACAAATGCAGCAGACCTTCCAGGCTACCTCCCAGGCACCAAAATTATTAGCTGACACTGAAGTTGGACCGAGCCCCTAATTGCATCAGAACCTGGCTACTCAGAAGACTGGCTTTCTTAATTCATCCAAACTCAATTGGAAAAATCGACTTAATTAAATAGGAAAGTGGTTAACATTGTGCAAGTACAATTTTCTCAGATGATTAGACACTTTTTCGTTTGAAATGAATAAATAAAAGGGAAAGAGGGGCAGAATAATAATGGTACAGGTTTTACTTTTCTAAAGTTTGAATAAAATTAGCATAATTTCCCTTTTATTAAGCTACAGTAGATAGAAAGCACATTATAGACACTGTAGGTGGAGATGTGGGTGGACACATAAGAAGGGTAATGAGAGAGCATTGAAAATACAGCTGAAATAATGAGCATGTAATATGAAAAACAGCAGCAAGGATCAGGATGTAGAACGGAAGGATCCCTGATTTGATCGCAGACAAAGGGGAAGGAGAACAGAAAATAAGAGGTAACCATTCAGCTGAGCTGAGAGACTGGGGCAGCCTGGACTAATGGAGCTGGGCATAGATAGAAAGAGAACAGGGAACACTTCACCACTGACTCGGGTTTTAAAAATTATACCTTGTCCTTAAGGGGAAGAAAGCACAATAATATCATTCATAAAAATGTCTAGTTTTATTCAAACTAATCATGATGGAAATGGAAGCTACACAACTTGCTTCCATCTGATCGGCGGCAAACTTGCTACAGTATAAGAACATTGGGTTTGATGGTCATTATGTCCATCCCCCTCAAAGCACAGGTAATACAACCCTCCACATACACCTGCCCTGCCCCATTCATTTTACAAACGAGGAAATGAAGGCCCAGTGAAGTTTTGCAAAATAAGTGATTTTTTAAAAAATCTTAGAGCTTTGTGAGGTAGACGACCAAATCTCCACGTGATTTCTACAGAATGGGCTCTGCTGCTTGACATATAGCAGAAAGTGAATCAAAAAATTTTTAACAGGATTGAAGCCATTGATCTAGATTCTCAAAGGATATTTACAGACTAGTAAATGACTCTGAATTTGTGATTTCTTCACCTGATCTGAGCCAGGTGTGATATTTACATGGCACCATTGTTTCAGCTACAAATGTGGAAAGTCCAAGAGTTCTCTGCACCTATTTTCCTTCTCAAAACCTAGGCAGTTAGATAGCAAAGTCTCAGATCCAAAATGGGTCCTGGGATGCCATCCTTTCAGCCAGCTTTCTCTCTGCATCTCCCAGGCAAGGGCCCCACACTTTAACTACTCTCCCTGCTCAGGATCTTCTTCTTAGCCTCTTCCCAGAATTTTTTACGTCCCACCCACACATCCTTTATCTCTCCCCATATCCCCTACTCTCTTCTTCTCATTATGGTTGCCCTTGACAGCCATTGAAATGTGCTTTGATTGCCCAGTAAATGTGAAGCCCAAATGTTCATTTTAAAAAAGTTGGTCTCCCTCTCCTCCCTGCTCATGCTCTCTTTTGCTATCTCTGTCACTATCTCTGTCTCTCTCTCTCAAATAAATAAATAAATAATTTTTTTAAAGGGGGCACCTGGGTGGCTCAGTTGGTTAAGCCTCTGCCTTCAGCTCAGGTCATGATCCCAGGGTCCTGGGATCAAGCCCCGCGTTGGGCTCCCTGCTCAGCAGGAAACCTGCTTCTTTCTCTCCTACCCGCTCATGCTCTCTCTCTCTCTCTGTCTCTAGCTCTGTCTCTCTCTGTCTCTCAAGTAAATAAAAAATTTTTAAAAAATTAAAAAAATTTGGATCCCCCTTACTCAAAGAAAAGGGACATTCTTCTCCAGAAACATAATTCATTGTTTGGTTCCCCCTAGAGACGTTTCTCCTAGAGAAGAGGGGTCTCCTACATATATTAGGATAAGCAGTCCTTTTTTAAAAAGATTTTATTTCTTCATCTGAGAGAGAGAAACATGAACGGGGTGGGGAGCAGAGGGAGAGAGAGAGGGAGAAGCAGACTCCCCACTGAACAGGAAGCCCAATGCAAGGCTCGATCCCAGGACCCTAAGATCATGACCTGAGCTGAGGGCAGATGCTTAATTGGCTGAGCCACCTAGGCACCCCAGGATAAGAAGTTCTAATGCAGCTACTAAAAATAAGAAAAGGTGAAATTTTCCCTTAAAACAAAGTGAAGCCCTGCATCCTGTTCAAAGGTCTGCTTCTTCCCATGATGGAGAATCTGTTCTTGACATCCATCTTAGAATTTTTTTTTACCTCAAATTTTTTATTATGACTATATATAAATGTATTGAACAAACTTAGAATTTGCAAATACCAACCATGTGCATGCAGTTTGTCCCCTCATTGGCCTCTCTGGAGGAGTTCTGGCTATGCTTAAAACAACTCATCTAGATTGTGCTGTTCTCAACCACCTAATCTAATGAGGCTTTTCATTTAGTTTTTGATTCAGCACATTGTTACCTTTATAGCACTTGAAATTATTGTATTTTGGTTTTTTACATTTAAATTTTGTTTAAGTTCCATCAGGGTGGCAACTATGTTTCTCATGATTTTTGTGTCATTCCCAGTGACAGTTTCTGGCACAAAGTAGGTGCTCAAAAAATACTTGTTGAATGTTTAAGTAAGTGACCTAATATAAGCTTGGTGGTCAGGGTTCTGTCACTCATGGACAGCTCTCCAGGACAACAACTCATCTGTACATATGGCCCAGAAGCATCAATAGCCACCTGAATTGAGGATGTTAGGCTGAGCCAAGAGGTTGTCTAACCACTTGTGGGCAGGAAATTTGCCCCTATTCTACCTATGGTAGACTGAATCATTGGCATCAATTCTTCACCCTTCCTATCCTCACCCTTTCCATGGCCTTTAATTCTAGACTCAGTCATGTCTTGCTTTGGCCAATGTGGGCAGAAGTGATGCTGGGTCAATTCTGAGCCCAGGTCTTAAGAGGTTTTGCATGTTTTTGTCAAGGGCTGAGCTGAGCTAGAAAGATCTGAGCTTCCAGGTAGTCCGTTAAGATAATAAGCCTAAATGAAATAATGGTCAAGCATTTAATCACTGACTGTGATATTATAAGCAAGAGACCAAACAGGAGAAAGTGTTAGCTTCCCCAGTGTTTCATTTTCAACTGTGAAAGAGCACCAGGTGAAGGTCAGATATATCACTGGATGGGAGGAATTGTCTCACTGTTGAGGGAGCCCCCCCCCAAAAAAGCTCCTTCTATTTATGGACCTGGAGGTAGAAGGAAGAAAAAGAAGGAAAGGTTAAGAGTGGGAAGTACTGAATATTGAGTTAGAGTGGATAAAATGTTTTTAAGAATCCCTGATAAAATATTTTCAGTAAAGGTGACAGATATACATTGGCCAAAGATCCCTGATAAAGAGGCTTCTGAATGGAGGTGCCTTGGCTAGGAATGCAGATATGCATAAGAACATGGATGGTTGGGAGGCCTGAGTTCTTGACTGCAAGTCCCTTTAAGGACTACAATTCATTATGTGTGCACCAAGTCTGGTGTGGAGATGGCAGCTTTCCCCAGTGGAACCTGCTAGGTAGAGCCTTTATAATTGCCAGAATGACCAGACATGTAGATTTTTGACCAAGAGCCTGACTTCTCTGTTTCCACTTGCCATCATGGACCACTGTCATTACCATTAGAAAAGCTTCCCCTAGTAGCTGCTGCCCCTTTAGCCTAGGCCCCAGAATGAACACGCATGGAGAAGAGCCACCCCAGTTGATGTACAGATCTGCAGTTAGAAGTAGAGCTGCCCTAGCCATGAGAATATGAAGAAGAACAACCAAATGGAGCCCAGCCTTCAACAGCAAAGTCAACTTAACTAATCCAGAGATCCATGAGAATAAAGGCTGGCTATTTTAAGCACTAAGTATGGGGTGTTTGTTACACATTATTGTGGCAAAGCTAATAGATACACTACCCTCTTTCCAGTCATCATGGGTGTGGGCACCTTCCAGAATCCTTACTCCAAACAAATATTATCAGGTATTCAAAGAAACAGGAAAATACCACTCACAGTGAGAATAAAAATCAATCAAGAGAAGTCCAGAAATACAGATTAGTAGACAAAGACATTGAACTTGTTAACATATGTTCAGGCAGCTAGATGGCAGATTGAACATGTCGAAATGGAAGATAAAACAAAGAAATAAATTGAACTTCTAGAGATAAAAATACTGTAATTTCTGAGGGAAGATATTCACTGTATAGAATGAATGACAGATTAGACATTGCAGAAGAAAATATTTTTGAACTTGAGCACATAGCAATAAAAACCATCCAAGAAGATGGGGAAAAAATACTAAAGCATTAATGAGTTGTGCAACAATTTCTAGAAGCCTAATGTATGTGAAATTGGAGTTCTCAAAGGAGAGGAATTGAGGGAAAGGAGAAGAAAAAAGTACCTGAAGAAATCATAGCAAAAACTTTTTGATGCAAACTGTAAATGAGCATATTTTAAAAGTTCAACAAATTCCTAGCACAAATAATAAGGAGAAAACTACATCAAGACACATCATAATTAAATTGCTTAAAACAACTGATAAAAATTTATTTATTATTATAATATTAATAATAATAATATTTTAATAACATATAATATATTTACAATATGTTTATATATAAGATATAATTTATATTAATTTATATTTATATTTATATATAGTTTTACATATTATATAATACATTTTATATAATATATTATATAATATTAAAATTAGTTATTACTATTATTAGATGAATATTAAAAATAAGTTCTCATTACTTAAATCCCTTTAAGACATTATTGATTATTTAAAGTAGGAATTGGAAAACTTTTTCTGTAAAGAGCCAGGTTCAAGGTATTTTACACTTCATAGGTTATATGGTTTCTGTCACAACTACTCAATTTTGCTGTTGGTGTATGAAAGCAGCCATAAACAATATGCAAATGAGTAAATGTAACTATTTTCCAATAAAACTTTATTTACAAAAAATGGTGGTCTGGACTTGACTCATGGGCTGTAGTTTACTCAAACTTGGTTTAAAGCAAAAATAATGAAAATATATTGTAGGGTTTATAACATATATAAAAATAAAATAGATGCCAAAAAAAGCGCCGAAGACTGGAAGGGATAAAGAAACATGTAACAGGTGTAACAGAAAGGTTGTTATACTACATGTGAAGTAGTATAATATCATTTGGAGATAGACTGGTATAACATAAGGATGTACATTATAAAGCCTACAGCAGCCACTAAAATAACAAAACAAAACATTATAGTCAAGAATTCAACAAAGGAGATAAAATAGAATCATAAAAATACTCAACCCAAACGAAGGCAAAAAAGAGAAATGAACAAAGAACAGATAGACTAAAACAAATAGCAAGATGTTTGACTTAAATACAATATATCAATAATCAAATGAAATATATTAATGACCTAAACACTCCAATTAAAAAATCATAAATGGTCAGATTAGATTTAAAAAATCAAGATCCAACTATGTTCTGCCTACAAATAGCTTAAAAATAAAAAATGTAAAAGGATATACTATGATAACACTAATCAAATGAAGCTGAAATGAATATATTGATATCAGACAAAGTAGATTTCAGAGAAAATATTACCAGGGATAAATACAGTAAGCTCATAATGAAAAGTGGGTCATTTCATCAGGGGAACACAATTCTAAATATGTATTCACCTTAAAACAGAACATCCATATTGAAAAGTTAAATTATATTTGCAAACAATATGATCATCTATGAATAAAATCCTATGAAGTAAAAAAGCTGCAAGAATGAATAAATAACTTTAGCAAGGTGGCAGGATTTAATATTAATATACAAAAATCAATTGCATTTCCATACACTAGCAACAAAAATCAGAAATTGAAACTTAAGGGGCACCTGGGTAGCTCAGTTGGTTAAGCATCTGATCTTGATTTCAGCTCAGGTTGTTATCTCAGGGTTGTGGGATCGGGCGCCATGTCAGGCTCTCAACACAGAATCTGCTTGAGGTCTCTCTCTCTCTCTCTCTCTCCCTCTCCCTCTGCCCCTCCCCCCCACTTGTACACTCTCTCTATCTCTCTCTCAAATAAATAAGTAAATAAATAAATAAAATCTTTAAGAAATTGAAACTTAAAAACAATACCATTCACAATAGGATATAGAAAATGCTTAGGGATAAAAGTGACAAAATAGGGATGCCTGGGTAGCTCAATCAGTTAAGCATCTGCCTTCAACTCAGGTCATGATCCCAGGGTCCTGGGATTGAGTCCCACATTGGGCTCTCTGCTCAGTAGGGAGCCTGCTTCTCCCTCTGCCTGCCACGCCCCCTGCTTGCTTGTGCACTCTCTCTCTCTGCCAAATAAACAACTAAAATCTCTAAAAATAAAACTGACAAAATAGATGCAAGACTTATACACTGAAATGTATAAAGCTTTACTAAGAGAAATTAGAGAAGGCTTAATAAATCAAAAGATATAATGTATTCATGGATCAGAAGACTCAATGTTATTAGAATGACCTCTAATTTATGTATAGATTCAGTGCAATCACATTCAAAATCTCAGGAGGCATTTTTGTAGAAATTGCCAAGCTGGTTCTAAAATTCATGTGGGATTAAGAAGATGACAGCAGAGTAGGAGGATCCTAGGCTCACCTCATCCCATGAACACAACTAGATAACTATCAAATCATCCTAAGTACCCCAGAAATAGAAGTAAAGATGGACAGAACAAACTGCACAATTAAAGGTAGAGAAGAAGCCACATCAAAGAAGGTAGGAAGTGTGGAGATGGGGCTTAGGGGAGTAATGGATCATAGGTGCTGTGGAGGGGAAGGAGCTGTGGTCCCAGAAAAGGATAAGAGAGAAAGGAGCACACAAGGGAATGCACAAGGAGAATGTTTCCCCAAAGGCATTCATTTGGAAAACAAGAGGGGCTGAATTTCTTGAGTTCTTGCAACCACTTGGACTTAAAGCCTGGAGTTTTAAAGGTCAGTGGGCATGGCTATGCCAGAGGGCACTGTTACTTCTCCTGGAGAAAAGGCAGGCAAACAACCCAGGGCCAGACAGCATGGAGACTGACTGAAGAGCACCTGTGGCACACGGGGGGAGATTATTTGATCTTCCAGCGCATCCCTGGGAGACAGTGTTCATGAAGACCCCTCTCCCAGAACAAAGGAGCTCACTGTTGCCATTTCCCTCCCCAGCTCTTCAACATAAACACAGAGCCACCTATGGGAAGTAGCACAGTGCCAGCACTGGCTGCCTAATTTGCTTACACTGAGCCTCAACCCCTGTGCTCTGGTGGGACTGCCTTTAGTAATGCTTGCCTTAGTCCTAGTGCTGTAGGCCCCTCCCCCAGAAGACCAGCACAAATGCCCATACCATGTCATCCGACCAGAGAGTTCTGCACAGCCTTACTTCTGGTGGAGGTGGTATCAGGTCTCCATTCATAAGCAGACCAGAGCACATCTAGTTAGAACTCACCACATTCAGGCCAGGGACCAAACACTGCTCACTGCAGGCAAGGAGAGCCTCTGCAGACAACTGGCCTGAAGGATAGAGCAGCCAAAATACAACAGCAGAGCACATACAGCACACACCAGGGACACTCCCTGAAGCACCAGTCTCTGGGCACTCCATGACTTCTTCATAAGGACATTACTTTCAAGAGCAGGAGACATAACTGACTTTTCTAACACAGAGAAGGCAGAGACTTATACAAAACGTGAAGACAGAGGATTTATTACAAATGAAAGAACAAGATAAGGCCACAGCCAGAGATTTAAGCAAAACAGATATAAGTAACATGCCTGATGGAGAATTGAAAGCAACAATCATAAGGATACACACTGGGCTTGAGAAAAAAACAGAAGACATCAGTGAGACCCTTACCACAGAGATAAGAGAGTTAAAAATGAATCAATCAGAGATGAAGGATGCAATAAACGAGATTGGAAATAGGCTTGATGCAATGAACAGCGGGCTGGAAGAAGCAGAGGAATGAATTAGTGATCTAGAAGACAAAGTAATGGAAAATAGTGAAGCTGAAAAAAAAGATAGAAACAAGAATTATGCAACACAAGAATAGACAAGGAACTCAGTGACTCCATCAAATGTAATAACATTCATATTATAGGAATCCCAGAAGAGGAAGAGAGAGAAAAGGGGGCAGAAGATTTATTTGAAGAAATAATAGCCAAAAACGTTCCTAATCTGGGAAAGAAAACAGACACCCAGATCCAGGAGACATAGAGAAATCCCATTAAAGTCAACAAAAGCAGGCCAACACCAAGACATATTGTAATTAAAGTTGCAATATATGGTGATAAAGAAAAAAATCTTAAAAGCAGCAAGACAAAAGAAGTTCTTAACTTACAAGGGAAGACCCATAAGGCTAGCTGGAGATTTCTCAACAGAAACTTGGCAAGCCAGAAGGGAGTAGCATGATATATTCAAAGTGCTGAATGGGAAAAATCTGCAGCCAAGAATACTCTATACAGCAAGGCTATCATTCAGAATAGAAGTAAAGATAAAGAGTTTCCCAGACAAACAAAATCTAAGGAGTTTGTGATCATTAAACCAGCCCTGCAAGAAATATTAAAAGGGACTCTTGAGTGCAAAGGAGAAACCAAAAGTCACAAAGACAAGAAAGAATCAGAGAAAATCTCCAGAAGCAACAACAAAACAAGTAATAAAGTGGCAATAAATATGTATCTAGCAATAATTACTTTGAATGTAAATGGAATAAATACTCCAATCAAAAGATATAGGATGTCAGAATGGACAAAACATAAGACAAACCCTTATGTTGCCTACAAAAGATTCATTTTAGACCTAAAGACACCTGCAGATTGAAAGTGAGGGGATGGAGAAACATTTATCATGCAAATGGATGTCAAAAGAAAGCCAGAGTAGCAATACTTGTATTGAACAAACTAGACATTAAAACTAAAACTGGGAGCAGCTGGCTGGCTCAGTCAGTGGAGCATGTGACTCTTGACCTCGGAGTTGTGAGTTTGAGCCCCACAGTGGGTGCAGAGATTACTTAAAAAATAAAATCTTTTAAAAACAAACAAACATCTTGGCTCTTTCCATAGTTTGGCTATTGTGGACATCAAAAGGAATGAAATCTTGCCATTTGCAAAGACATGGATGGAACTGGAGGGTATTATGCTGAGCGAAATAAGTCAATCAGAGAAAGACAAGTATCATATGACCTCACTGATATGAGGAATTCTTAATCTCAGGAAACAAACTGAGGGTTCCTGGAGTGGTGGGGGGTGGGAGGGATGGGGTGGCTGGGTGACAGACATTGGGGAGGGTATGCGTTATGGTGAGTGCTGTGAATTGTATAAGACTGTTGAATCACAGACCTGTACCTCTGAAACAAATAATACATCATATGTTTTTTAAAAAAGAAGAAGAAGATAGCAGGAAGGGAAAAATGAAGGGGGGGGGAATCGGAGGGGGAGATGAACCATGAGAGACGATGGACTCTGAGAAACAAACTGAGGGTTCTAGAGGGGAGGGGGTTAGGGGAATGGGTTAGCCTGGTGGTGGGTATTAAGGAGGGCACGTACTGACTGGAGCACTGGGTGTTTTACGCAAACAATGAATCATGGAACACTACATCAAAAACTAATGATGTAATGTATGGTGATTAACATAACATAATAAAAAAATAAATAAAACTAAAAAAAGAGAAAAACAAACAAACAAAAAACTAAAACTGCAACAAGAGACAAAAAAGGGTACTATATCATCATAAAGGGGACAATCCAACAATATCTAGCAATTGTAAATATTTATGCACCCAACATGGGAGCACTCTAATATATAAAACTAATAACAAACATAAAGGAACTAATTGTTAATAATAAAATAATAGTAGGGAACTTTAACACCCCACTTACAGCAATGGACAGATCATCTAAACAGAAAATCAACAAGGAAACGATGGCTTTGAATGACACACTGGACCAGATGGACTTAACAGATATATTCAGAACATTCCATCTGAAAATAGCAGAATACACATTTTTCTCAAGTGCACATGGACATTCTCCACAATAGATCACATATTAGGTCATAAAACAGGCCTCAACAAATACAAAAAGATTAAAGTCATACCATACACCTTTTCTGACCACAAAACTTTAGAAATCAACCACAAGAAAAAATCTGGCAAGGCCACAAACACATGGAGGTTAAACAACATGCTACTAAACAGTGAATGGGTCAACCAGAAATCAAAGAAGAAATTTTAAAAAAATACATGGAAACAAATGAAAATGAAAATATAATGGTCCAAAACCTTTGGAATGCAGCAAAAGTGGTCCTAAGATGGATGTGTATAGTAATACAGACCTGCCTCAAGAAGCAAGAAAAATCTCAAATAAACAACCTAACCTTACACCTAAGGGAGCCAGAAAAAGAACAATAAACGAAGCTTAAAGCCAGCTGAAGGAAGGAAATAATAAAGATTAGAGCAGAAATCAAAGATATAGAAACTAAAAAAAATAAAAATAAAAATAGAACAGATCATTGAAACCAGGAGCTGGTTCTTTGAAAAACTTAATAAAATTGACAAACCTCTAGCTAGATTTATCAAAAAGAAAAGAGAAATTACCCAGATAAATAAAATTACAAATGAGAGAGGAAAGGAAAAATCACAACCAACACCACAGAAATACAAACAAGTATAAGAGAATATTATAGGGGTACATGGGTAGCTCAGTCTATTAAGTGACTGCCTTCAGCTAAGGTCATGAACCCAGGGACCTGGGTTGGAGCTCCGAGTCAGGCTCCCTACTCAGCAGGAAGTCTGCTTCTCCCTCTCCCTCTGCCCCACCTACACCCCCGACTCATGCTCTCTCTCAAAGAAATAAAATCTTTAAAAAAATTTATGAAAAACCATATACCAACAAATTAGACAACCTAGAAAAAAATGGATAAATTCCTAGAAACATATAAAATACCAAAACTGAAACAGGAAGAAATAGAAAACTTTAACAGACTGATGACTAGCAAAAAAAAAATGAAATAGTAATAAAAAAAACTCCAACAAACAAAAGTCCAGGACCCAGTGCTTTCCTAGGCAAATTCTACCAAATATTTAAAGAAGAGTTAATACCTATACTTCTCAAATTATTCTAAAAAAATAAGAGGAAGGAAAATTCCAAATTCATTCTATGAGGCCAGCATTACCCTGATACCAAAACCAGATAAACAGGAGAACTACAGGCCAATATCCCTGATGAACATGGATGCAAAAAATCTCAATAAAATACCATAAACCCAAATCCAACAATGCATTTAAAAAATCATAAACCATGATCAGAGATGTATTCCTGGGTTGCGAGTGTGGTTCGATATTAGCAAATCAATCCATGTGATACACCACATTAACAAAAGAAAGGGTAAGAACCATATCATCATTTCAGTAGATGCCGAAAAAGCATTTGACAAAAGACATCATTCATGATAAAACAAAACAAAACAAAAAAAAACCTTCAACAAAGTAGGTTTAGAGGGAACATACTTAAACATAATAAAGGTCATGTAAAACTCACAGCTAGCATCATACTCAGTGGTGAAACCAAGAGCTTTTCCTCTATGGTCAAGAACAAGACAGGGATGTCCACTTTTACCACACCACTGTTATTTATCATAGTATTGTAAGTCCTAGCCACAGCAATCAGACAACAAGAAGAAATAAAAGGCTTCCAAATTAACAAGGAAGAAGTAAAACTTTCATGATTTGCAGATGACATGATACTATATATAGAAAACAAACTGAGGATTGCTGAAGTGGAGGGGGGTGGGAGGGATGGGGTGGCTGGTTGATGGACATTGGGGAGGGTATGTGCTATGGTGAGCGCTGTGAATTGTGTAAGACTAATGAATCACAGACCTGTACCCCTGAAACAAATAATACATTATATGTTAATTAAAAAAAAGAAAACATGTAAGAACTGATACATGAATTCAGTAAAGTTGCAGGATACAAAATCAACATACAGAAATCCATTTTATTTGTATACACCAATAATGAAGCAGCAGAAAGAGAAATGAAGGAATCAATCCCATTTATAATAACACCAAAAATAATAAGATACCTAGGAATAAATCTAAACAGAGAGGTGAAAGACCTATACTCTGAAAATATTAACACACTGATGAAAAATTGAAGATGACACAAAGAAATGGAAAGACGTTCCATGCTCATGGATTAGAAGAACAAATATTGTTAGAATGTCTATACTAACCAAAGAATCTACACATTGAATGTGATCCCTATCAAACTACCAACAGCATTTTTCACAGAGCTAGAACAAACAATCCTAAAATTTCTATGGAATCACAAAAGACCCTGAATAAACAAAACAACCTTGAAAAAGAAAAACAAAGCTGGAGGCATGACAATTCCAGACTTCAGATTATATTACAAAACTGTAGGTAATCAAAACATTATGGTACTGGCACAAAAATAGACACATAGATCAATAGAACAGAATAGAAAGCCCAGAAATGAACCCACAACTATATGGTCAATTAATCTTCAAGAAAGCAGGAAAGAATATCCAATGGGAATAAGACAGTCTTTTCAACAAATGGTGTTGGGAAAACTGGACAGCAAAATGCAAAAGAATGAAGTTGGACCACTTTCTTACACCATACACAAAAACAAATTCAAAATAGATGAAAGACCTACATGTGAAACCTGAAACCATAAAAATCCTAGAGGAAAACACAGGATTCTTTGACATTGGCCATAGCAACTTCTTTCTAGATATGTCTCCTGAGGCAAGGGAAACAAAAGCAAAAGTAAACTATTGGAACTTCATCAAAATAAAAACTTCTGCACAGCAAAGGAAGCAATCAGCAAAACTAAAAGGCAACCTACAGAATGGGAGAAGATATTTGCAAATGGCATAGCTTATAAAGGGTTAGTATCCAAAATATATAAAGGGCTTATAAAACTCGACAGTCCAAAAATGAATAACCCAATTAAAAAATGGGCAGAAGACAGGAATAGACATTTTTTTTTAAAGATTTTATTTATTTATTTGACGGAGAGATAGCGAGAGCAGGAACATAAGCAGGGGGAGTGGGAGAGGGAGAAGCAGGCTTCCCGCTGAGCAGAGAGCCCGATGCGGGGCTCGATCCCAGGACACTGGGATCATGACCTGAGCCAAAGGCAGACGCTTAACGACTGAGCCACCCAGGTGCCCCAGGAATAGACATTTTTCCAAAGAAGACATCCAGATGCCCAACAGACACATAAAAAGACCACTGATCATCAGGGAAATAGAAATCAAAACTACAATGAGATATCACCTTACACCTGTCAGAATGGGTAAAATCAACAACACAAGAAAAAACAGATGTTGGTAAGGATGCGGAGAAAGGGGAATCCTCTTGCACTGTTGGTGGGAATGCAAACTGGTGCATCCACTCTGAAAAACAGTCTGGATGTTCCTCAGAAAGTTAGATATAGAATTACCCTTATGATCCAGCAATTGCACTACTAGGTATTTACCCAAAGGATACAAAAATACTGATTTGAAGGTATACATGCACCCCAATGTTTATAGCAGCATTATCTACAATAGCCAAATTATGGAAACAGCCCAAGTATCCATGAATGGGTAAAGAAGAGTGGTATATGTATATACACAATGGAATATCATTCAGCCATAAAAGAGAATGACATCTTGTCATTTGCAACATCATGGATGAAACTAGAGAATACTATACTAAGTGAAGTAAGTCAGTCAGAGAAAGACATATACCACATGCTTTCACTCATATGTGGAATTTAAGAAATGAAACAAATGAGCAAATGGAAAAAAAAAAAAAAAGAGAGAGAGGCAAACCAAGAAACACTCTTAACTATAGAGAACAAAACTGATGTTTACCAGAGGGGAGGTGGGTGGGGGGATGGGTGAAATAGGGGATGGGGATTAAGGAGGGCACTTGTCGTGATGAGCACTGGGTGATGTATGAAAGTATTGAATCACTCTATTGTACACCAGAAACTAATATAATTCTGTATGTTAACTAACTGGAATTTAAATAAAAACTTAAAAAAAGATAAAATTTATATGGCTATATAAAGGACCTAGAATAGCTGAAACAATTTTGAAAAAGAAAACCAGGGACGCCTGGGTGGCTCAGTCAGTTAAGCGTCTGCCTTTGGCTTGGGTCATGATCCCAGGTTCCTGGGATCAAGTCCCGCATCGGGCTCCCTGCTCCGTGGGGATCCTGCTTCTCCCTCTGCCTGCCACTCCCCCTGCTTGTGCTCTCTCGCTCTCTCTCTGACAAATAAATAAATAAAATCTTTAAAAAAAAAGAGAAAGAAAACCAAAGTTAAAAAATATACACTACTTTAATTTAAAATATATTATAAAACTACAGTAACCAATACAGTGTGGTATTGGTATAAAAAATATACAAATAGATCAAAAGAACAAAATACCCAGTCTAGAAAGAGGCCCACACATATATGGACAACTGACTTTTACAAAGATGTAAAGGCCACACAATGGACAAAGGATAGCTTTCTCAACAAGTAGTGCACATTCTTATTTTGAAAAGGGAACTTTTATCCATAGCTTGCAGTATGTACAAAAATTGCTTCAAAGTAGATCATAGACCTAAACATAAATCCTAAAACTATAGAACCCTTAAAAATGAGATCTTCATGACCTTGAGTTAGACAAAGATGTCTTAGATACAACACCAAAGCACTATTCATTAAAAATTTTTTGATAAATCTGGACTTCATCAAAGTAAAAACTTCTGCTACACTTCTTTTTGTTAAGATTTTATTTATTTATTTGAGAGAGAGTGAGTGAGTGAGAGAGAGAAGGAGCAGAGGGAGGGGCAGAGTGAGAGGGAGAAGCAGACTCCCCGCTGAGCAGGGAACCCGATGTGAGGTTCGTGGGGCTCGCTGGATCCCGGGACTCTGGGACCAGGACCTGAGCCAAAGGCAGATGTTTAACTGACTGAGCCACCCAGGCGCTGCAAAACTTCTGCTACACTTCTAAAGACAACACTAAGAAAATGAAAAGACAAATCAATGACTGGGAGGAAATATTACAAATCTGAAAAAGTACTTGTATATAGAATATATAAAGAAGAACTCTCAAATATCTTTAGTCATTAGGAAAATGAAATTTTAAACCCAATGAGATACCACTAAAATTAATGGTTACCAAAGAACTGACCATACCAAGCGTTGTCAAGTTTGTCAAGTAACTAGGACTCTCATACAGTGTTGGTAGGAGTATAAAATGGTACATCAATTTTAAAAAAAAAAAAAAAAAAAACTGTTCACAGTTTCTTTTCCCATTGTTTTTTGAAAGAGCAGCTGTTTTTGATGTACCTATTAATAAGAGCTTTATTGAAATATAATTCCTGTACCATACAATTCACCCATTTAAAGTTATAATTTGGGCACCTGGTTGGCTCAGTTGGTTAAGCATCTGCCTTCGGCTTGGGTCAGGTCTCAGGGTCCTGGGATCGAGTCTTGCATCGGGCTCCCTGCTCACCAGGGAGCCTGCTTCTCCCTCTGCTCATGTGCTCTCTCTCTCACTCTCTCAAATAAATAAATAAAATATTTTTTCAAATTAAAAAAAATAAAGTTACAATTCATTGGTTTTTAGTACATGCACAGATATGTGCAAACTTCACCACAATTTTAGAACATTTTTCTCACCTCAAAAAGAAACTCTATACCCTTTAGCTATTACCCTCTCCCCCCACCATCTCCCCCAACCTTAAGCAACTACTAATCTACCTTCTATATTTATAGATTTGCCTTTCTAGATATTTCATTTAAATAGACACATGTATGTTGTCTTTTGGGACTGCCTCCTTTCACTTAGCATAAAGTTTCCAAGGTTTATCCATCTTGTGTATCATGTATCAGTACTTTATTCCTTTTTATAACCAAATAATATTTCACAGTATCACCATAATATATTATACCATGTTGTGTTGGTCCATTTATGTGGATGGACTTTTACATGGTTTCCTCCTAGTGGACATTATAAATAATGCTCGTGTACAAGTTTTCATGTGGATGTATGTTTTTACTTCTCTTGGGTATGTACTTAGGAGTGGAATTTCTAGGTATGGTAAATGCATATTTAACTGAGGAACTGCTGGACTGTTTTTCAGAGTTGCTGCATCATTTTACATTCTGAACCATTAGTGTATGAAGGGCCCAATTGATCCACTTTCTCGTCAACACCGGCTATTTTTTGACTTTTTTGATAATAACCATTCCAGTAGATGTGAAGTGGTATTTCATTGGTTGTTTTGTTTTTTTTTTTCATAGATGCCCTTTGTCAGAGTAAGTTCCCTTCTATTTCTAATGGGTGTTAAATTTTATCAAATGCTTTTTCTGCTTCTATTGAGATGATCATTTGTTCTTTGTTTTTCTATTGATATGACATGATATTAATTGATTTTTTGGATTTCAAATCAACTCTGCACTTTGGTATCCCATTTGGTTATGTTGCATAATCCTTCTTATATGTAGCTGAGTTTGGTTTGCTGCTATTTTGTTGTGTGGTTCATAAGATATATTGGTCTGCAGCTTTCTTGTGATATATTCTGGTTTTGGTACCAAGGTAACACTGGCCTCATAGAATGAGCTGGGAAGTGTTCTGCCCAGGGGCACCTGGGTGGCTCAGTCGTTAAAGTGTCTGCCTTCGGTTCAGGTCATGATCCCAAGGTTCTGGGATGGAGCCCCATATCAGGATCCCTGCTCAGCGGGAAGCCTGCTTCTCCCTCCCCCACTCCTCCTGCTTGTGTTCCCTCTCTCGCTGTGTCTCTCTCTGTGAAATAAATAAATAAAATCTTAAAAAAAAAAAGGAAGTGTTCTTCCTCCTCCTCCTCCCCCTTCCTCCTCCTCCTCCTTCTCCTTCTTCTTTTCTTCTCCCTCTTCTTCTTTTTATTTTTTGGAAGACTTGTAAAGAATTGTTATTAATTTGCTTTAACTGTTTCGTAGAATTCACCAGTGAAGCCATCTGGGCTTGGCCTTTTCTTTGTAGGTAGTTTTTTGATGACTAATTCGATCTTTTAATTGTTACAACTCTACTCAGATTGTCTGTTTTTTCTTTAGTCACATTTGGTAGTTTATGATTTGGGGGGAATTTATCCATTTCATTTAAGTTGTGTTGTCTATTTTCATACAATTGTTCTTTGTATTTATAACCCTTTTTATGCTTATAAATCAGTAGTAATGTTCCTTTTTTCATTTCAGATTCTAGTAACTTGAGTCTTCTTTTTTTGTGGTCAATCTTCCAAAATCTGTTAATTTTATTAACTTTATTAAAGCTCATTCTTTCCAAACAACCAGACTTTGGTTTCATTGATTTTCTTTATATTTTATATTTCATTAATTTCTTTTTTCCTTCAAATTTTTATTTAAATTCTAATTATTTAACATATAGTGCAATATTGGTTTCAGGAGTAGAATTCAGTGATTCATCACTTACATACAACACACAGTGCTCATCATAACAAGTGCCCTTTTTAATACACATCACCCATCTAGCCCATTCCCTGCTCACCTCCATAAACCCTCATTTTGTTCTCTATCTTTAAGAGTCTCTTATGATTTGTTTCCCTTTCTCTCTCTCCTTTTTCTTTTCCCCCTCCCATATGTTCATCTGTATTGTTTCTAAAATTCTAGCTATGAGTCTATTTCACTAATTTCTACTCTAATAATTATTTCCTTCTTTCTGCTCACTTTAGAGTTAGTTTGTTCTTTTTTTCCAGTGTCTTAAGGTGGAAGGTTATTAATTTTCACTCATGTTAAATTATTTTCTAACTTTCTTTGTGATTTCTTCCATGACCTATTGGTTATTTATGTGTGTGTTGTTTAATTTCCACATTTTTGCAAGTTTCCCCTTCTCTTATTGGTTTTTTAATTTTATTCCATTGTGGTTTGAGGACATACTTTGTATTGCTTCTATCCTTTTAAATGGAATTAGGTTTTTTTTTTTTTGCTTTTCAGTCTATCCTGGAAAATATTCCATATGCACATGAGAAGAATGAATATTCTGCTGTTTTGAGATGGAGTTTTCTACAAATGTATGTTAGGTATAGTTGGTTTATAGTGTTTTTTAAAAAAATTTAAATTCCAGTATAGTTAATATACAGTGTTATATTAGTTTCAGGTATAAAATACAGTGATTCAACAATTCCATACAACTCCCAGTGCTCATCACAACAAGTGCCCTCTTTAATCCTCATCACCTATTTCAACCACCCCCCCACCCCCCTCCCCTCTGGTAACCATCAGTTTGTTCTCTATAGTTAAGAATCTGTGTCTTGGTTTGCTTCTCTCTTTTTTCCTTTGCTCATTTGTTTTGTTTCTTAAATTCCACATATGAGTGAAATCATATGGTATTTGTCTTTCTTTGACTAACTTATTTCTCTTAGCATTATACTCTCTAGCTCCATCCATGTCAATGCAAATGGCAAGATTACATTCTTTTTTGTGGCTGAATAATATTCCATTGTGTGTATATATGCCAATTTTGTTAAAATGTCTATACGACCCAAAGCGATCTACAGATTTAATGCAATCCCTATCAAAATACCAACAGATCAGTTTTTCACAGAACTAGAACAAAAAATCCTAAAATTTGTATGGTACCACAAAGACCCTGAATTGCCAAAGCAATTTTGAAAAGGAAAAGCAAAGCTGGAGATATCAAAATTCCAGACTTCAAGTTATATTACAAACTGTAGTAATTATAGCGTTGCTCAAATCATCTATTTCCCTGTTTATTTTCTGCCTAGTTGTTCCATCCATTGTTGAAGGTAGTTTATTAAAGTCTCCATTTAATTCTGCCAATTTTTGCTTTAGGTATTTTGGGGTTCTGTTTTTAAGTGCACATGTATTTATAATTGTTATATCTTCCAGCTAAATTGATCCTTTCATCATTATAAAATGTCCTTTTTTACCTGTAGAATTTTTGTTGTTATTTTAAAGTCTATTTTATTAGTATTGCCACTATTAGTGGCAATTAATATTAGTATTGTCACTTCACTTTCTTGTGGATGTTGTTTGCATGATATATTTTTCCATCCTTTACCTTGGCAACAATGTAGCTTGAGGCAGGATGAGAAATGTTGGCATCCTGTACCTCTTGGGAAGATAGCCCTCCAACTAAGAGTTAGAGAGAGAGATCTATATCTGTGCAAGTCTGGAACATAGTTTCCACCTCACTGAGCTGGGAGGGAGGGAAGAAGGGCGTAGGTTTTGGTTCAAATACCACAGAGTCTTGCAGTTCTTACTGAGTTTTTGTAGATTTTCTTGAATAATATTTCTTCATTTGTTGTATGTCCTGAGAACAATTTTCAGACTTTAAATAATTGTTTTCAAAATAACTTTTACCAGCTTAACTAGGAAGCATATTAATAAAGCCCCTGATATTGTCATGGCAGAAATGAAATTCTTGAGGTGTTTTTTAAGTAAATATATATCCATGTTATGATCTGACCATTCCATGCTTGGTTATTTATCTAAGAGAAAAGAATGCATATGTCTATACAAAGACTTGTACATGAATGTTCCCAACAACGTTATTTGTAATAACCCCCAAATGGAAATAACTCAAACATTCAACAACTTAATAGATAATGAATTGTAATATATCAGTACATTGGAATACTACCCAGCAATAAAATAGACTGGACTATTAATACAGACAACAGCATGAATGAATCTCAAAATAATTACACTGAATAAAACAAGTGAGACAAAAAAGAACACATACTCTATGACTACTTTTATATAAACTACTAGAAAATGTAAAGTAATCAATAGTGACAGAAAATACCCTGAATGGGATGTACTGGGAGGGATTTGAGGGAGGGATTATAAAGGAGCATGAGGAAACCTTTCAGGGTGATGGACATGATAATTATCTTCATTGTGGTGATTGTTTCACAGGCTTATGTATATGTCAAAACATGAAATTGATTGTACACTTTAAATATGTGAAGTTCATTGTAAGTCAGTTATGACTCAATTAAGCTGTTAAAAAAATTCTATTCTTTTTCTTACTGAACATCTCTGGTCCTGGGACGAAACAGCAAATTTCCTCTTGCTTAAAGTGACTTTTCTACTTTGTCTGTGTATTTCCAGCTTCTGATGAACCACCCAAGCCACTGTATTCCTCTCTCTTCCTCTCATTTTGGTGCTTGGTTTCCTCTCTCATCTGTAATTCAGCTGTGTCTTGGATCCATTCGATTTCTTTTCTCATTTCTTTATGCCTTCAACAAACATTTGTTGGGCACCTGCTTAATGCCACATGCTATGCTATATTCTGGAAATAAAAAAGAAACATGGTCCCTGTTGCCAAGGAACTCATTGTCTAGTAGGGTGGAAAGACACACACACACACAAAACACTAGAAATCCTAAGTAATATGGAAGTTTACACAATGTACAATAGGGCACAAAGAAGGAAATGGTAGGGGATATTTTTGGTTTTGTGTCTCCTGAGTTTTCATTCACCCTAATCTTGATAACAGCCTGGTTTCTTTCTGAAGAATTGCCTTTCTCCACTGTGTACTATGTCAGTGTGACTATGAGTCTAAGTGACTGCTTTCCTTGACCAAGAGACCTGTATGAAGCTGAAACACAGGTTTTCTCCATGGATTTTGCATCTTGAGAAATTCAAGGATGGAAAAACAGATATAGTTCACTTATTCCAAAACTACCTCCTGGGCCAGATGGCCATATTCTAATTCCTGCTCCCTAGCTTCCTGATCTGTCCTGATGTCTGTCTATTTCTGAATCTGGTACTCCAACCTTCCTATTATATCTGTGATGCACTTCTAATAAATTTCCTTTTTTCCTAAATAAACCCAAGTCAGTTGCAGTTGCTTACAAGGAGCCCTAAATGATATAACTTCATGGAAGAAAAGGTGCTGAAGTTGTCTATTAACATAGGTATAGTACAGATGGGCCATAGACAAAATTGAAATTGGAGAGATGTACAGGGGCCAGACCCTGGGGTGTCTTAGGATAAGGACAAGATGATTTTAAACTGGAAAGTAATCAATCAATAAAGTCATATATTAGTGTTTCTCAAAATGTAGTCCTTTGGGCCAGAAATATAAGCATCACATAAGCACTTATTAGAAATGCACATTCTAGGGCTCCACTGAATCAGACCTACCAAATCAGAAACTCTGAGCATAGGGTCCAGAAATCTATGTTTTAACAAACACTATATAATTAGGATGCACTCAAAGATTTGAGAATAAATTTTCTACATAATTCTTGCTGCTGTATGGTGGGGAGTGGGGTTTAAAGGGTGGACGTCTGAAGGAAACAAATCCAGTTGGGGCACTATTACATTAGTATATGGCCTAAACTAAAGTACTGCTAGTAGATGGAGTATAGGAAAAAATTTCAAGAAATTCAATGAATATAGAGCCAAATGGACTGCGCCATTAATAGGATGTTTGCAATGAGGAAAATGAAATATTCAGAATTATTTCCAGATTTCTGACTTGGATGAATGAGTGAATTAAGCTTACGGGGAGAAGTATAGACGGAAAGGCAGGTTTTTAAAAATTTACTGAGGTGAAATGCACGTATTTCAAAGTTAACCATTTTAAAGTGAACAATTCAGTAGCATTTAATACACTTACAACACTGTGCAACCACCACCTCTATCTAAATCCAAAACATTTCCATCACTCCAAACTGAAAACCTATGCCCATTAAGCAGTTTATCTCCATTCCCTTGTTCCCCAGCCCCTTGAAACCACCAATCTGTGTTTTGTCTGTATGGATTTACCTGTTTGGGATATTTCATATAAATGGAATCATACAGTATGTGAACTTTTATGTCTGGCTTTTTTTCACTTAGCATAATATTGTTGAGATTCATCCACATTGTAGCATGTATCAGTATTTCATTCCTTTTAATAGCTAATATTCCATTTCATGTATATATCATAATTTGGTTATCCATTCAATCTTTAATGGATTTTTGTTTCCGTCTTTTGGCTATTGTGAATAGTGATACTATAAACATGTGTGTACATGTATTTTCACATACCTGTTTTCAATTCTTTTGGGCATACACCTAGGAGAAGAATCACTGAGTTATTTGGTAACTCTGTTTAACATTTGAAAGAACTACCATTGAATGGTCTTGGAACCCTTTTTGAAAATCAATTGGCCATAAATGTATGGATTTATTTCTGTACTCTCAATTCTATTCCATTGGTTTATATGTATCACACTGTTTTGATTGTTATAGCTTTGTAGTAATGTTTGAAATTGGGAAATGTGAGTCTTCCAACTTTGTTCATTTTCTAGATTGTTTTGGCTATTTGGGATCCCTTGCAATATCATATATATTTGAATATTGACTTTTCCATTTCTACAAAAAAAAAAAAGACACTGGAATTTTGTTAGGGATTGCATTGAATCTGTAGAAAAGCAGATTGAAAGATAAAGCATGAGTTTTATTTTGAGCATGATGAGTTTAGAGTGATCATCTATAAGGAATTAGATATATGTTCTAGAGCTTAGGAAAGAGGCCCCAAAGGAGATGCATATTTGGGATATGAGTATACATGAAGATAGTAGCTGAAGCCCTAGCTGTGATGAGATCTTTTGGGAAGAGCATGTAGAGAGAGAAGAGACGAAAATCCTTGGCTTCACCAATATTAAGAAAGTGTAAGGGAAGGAAAGCCTGTGAAAATAATTTAATAAAAGAAGGACAATGGAAACTAAGTGAACAAGAGAAGAGTAATACAGTAGAAGCCAAGGGAAGAGAGAGATTTAATACAAGTAGTGTTTTGTGTTGCAGAGTTTATGACATAATTTTGAAAAACAGTCAATGGATTTGGCAGTCATAAGGCCACTAGTGACCTTAGGAAGATCAGTTTGTATGAAATGTGAAGGCTGAAACCTGGCTAAGGCAGGTTGGAGCATATACAGAAAGCAAGAAAGAGGGGGCAGCAGAAGTATAGAATATTATTTTGGAGCATCTTGGCCGTGAAAAGAAGGGGAAAGATAAGGTTAGTGAAAGAGGAGGATATAGTGATATTGGAAGATTTAGGAGCCACAGAGAAGTACCTCAGAATGGAAATAAGTTGAAAATAGAGAAGAAAGAGGAAGTAATGAGCAGAATAATGCCTTGAATCTGTTGGATGTAGTGAAAAGAAGGGGCACATGCACCCTAATGTTCATAGCAGCGATGTCCACAATAGCCAAACTGTGGAAGGAGACAAGATGCCCTTCAAAGATAAATGGATAAAGAAGATGTGGTCCATATATACAATAGAATATTACTCAGCCATCAGAAAGGATGAATGCCCGCAATTTGCATCAACATGGATGGAACTGGAGGGGATTATGCTAAGTGAAATAAATCAAGCAGAAAAAGATAATTATCATATGGTTTCACTCATATGTGGAACATAAGGAATAGTGCAGAGGACCATAGGGGAAGGGAGGGAAAACTGAAGAGGGGGTGGAATCAGAGAGGGAGACAAACCATGAGAGACTATGGACTCCGGGAAACAAACTGAGGGTTTCAGAGGGGAGGGGGGATGGGGGGGCTGGAGTAACCGGGTGATGGGTATTAAGGAGGGCACGTGTTTTGATGAGCACTGGGTGTTATACTCAACTAATGAATCGTTGAACACTACAGCAAAAACTAATGTTGTACTATATGATGGCTAACTGAACATAATAAAAGAAAAAAGAAAAAAAAAGAATCTGTTGGAGATGAGGGGGATATGGAGGGAACTGCCTTTATCAGGATAAAGGACAGCCTCCACAGCCTACTTTCACCTTCTTTATCATTAATGACCAAACCTGAAAGTAGGTGCAGATAAAAATGACTCACAAGTATGGGGGGAAATTACAGAAGTTCAATATCTGATGGCCTTGATATTATGGGTGAAATTGGAGGTAAGGTCATCTGCACTGAAATGATAGATTACTTGAGGTTAGTGGAGCAACCAGTCAGAGAAATAGGAGAAACTGGTCAGAAATAAGGTAACAAACTAATAAGGGGTGTTGAGGGTTTAGGAAAGACTAGAGACCATAATTCTGTGGTGGTCTTAATCCATCCAAGGATGTGATTTTTCTACAGTAGCATTCAGCAGCCCAGATGTGGGAGCAGCAAAGGAAGATGGCAACGTTGATCTAAAGTTGAAGACTATAGGAAAGATGATGGGCTTGGTTTTGACTCCAAGGATACAGTGGCTGAGTGCAGCGGGGTCATGTTTGGATAGATGAGAAGATAAAGCCAAACAGGGCTGATGGACTAGGAATAAAATGGCTTTGATGTCTCTGCATGTGAGGTTAAAGAGCTGAAGGAAGAGAAAAGGCTGGAAGGATAAAAAGATAAGATCCAAAACGGTACAGTAGAATATGAGTTTGGAGGCAGAGCTGTCCCAAGTGATATCAAGTCTAGGGTATGACAGTCAAAGTGGATCACTGGGGTAGTGACAGGTGAAGACTGTTGGTGTTGAAGATGTTTAAAAAAAAAAAAAAAAAAAACAGCCACAAGACCAGGATGCTGGATGGCTTCTCATGGATAGAGAAACTGTTCAGCATGAAGATAGGACATGGGGAGGAGAAGAAAACAGGGAGCAGGTATCCAGGCTTTTAATGAATACAGAGGAACAAGTGAGAGGTTCAAAGATAAAACAAAGAGGAGAGGGATATAAAGAAGTATATACAGTTGTCATAAATCTTAATGAAGGAGGCTTTCTTGCCCCAGGATGGAGGAGTAATAATCTTCCAGTTGTTTTGGGATGCTAGGAGACATGATTAAGTAGACAGCATGCAATAAGTGGGTGTAGAAGAATCAGCCTTTTCTATAGAAGAAGCTTGGGAGTTTCAGGAGAGATGTTGTGCTCTGGAAAGATCCAGAAGATAGTGCTCTGTTAAGTGGTTGAGGATATAAGGGAGGTTATTTACAGTAGAATGAGGGTCTTTGAGAAAGGATTGGAAGGAAGTCATCAGTGTGAGAAATATCCAGGTGGAATGAGGATAATGAATGATAATAATAATGTGTGTCAGACACCATAACAAGGGTTTTATATATTTATTTTATGTAATTATTACACTGACTCTGCAATGTAGGTGTTATCTCTCTTTTTCATATAAATAAACTGGCATTGAGGGCACATAGAAACTTGTTTAAAGTCATGTATCTAATAAGTGGCTGAGTTGGCTTTCCAAGATTTGACTTCCCAGCTTGGTCTCTTAACCACTAAAAAGGATTGGAATGACAAGATATAAGAGGAGAGGGTGCTGGAGGAGCTCCCATTTGGAGGGCCTCCAATGATTGGATAGGAGACTTCATGGGTCCATCTAACTGAAGATGTAGATGTGTGTTCATAGGATCCTGTGGCTGGAAGGGGCCCCCAGTCAGGGTCAGCAGTCTGCTCTTAGATTTCCAGATGGTCAGTGAGTGGAGGAATATGGAGACAGGTTCTTGGAGAAGGCTCTGAAAATGTGACAATAACAGAATTGCAGAAACAAGAAGTGATTCTTCCCTTGGGGGTTTTTTTCCCCTCCTTCCCTCTCACCACAGGCCAGGCCCCTTCTGCTTTTTAGGTTTTGCCAGCTGTGGCGAAAGCATTGCTGGTACTCACTCAGATCCCTTCAGATTTCTCTTACTGTTTCTACACACCCCTCTCCTGGTTTCGTGTGTGTTTGCTTCCAAAGGCTACATCTGAGACTCTTCTGATGACTGCTTTCTTTGCCTGGGCCGGCTTTAAGCCAGTGCCTGATGGATGTGGCAGTAAGAAAGCTCAACTTCCTTGCCTCAAGTGAGGACACCTTAGAGGCATAACTTACTGCAGAGTTCTCTTGAGGGATCAGGTTGGACCTACCGTCCTTGGGACCTGGCCTGAAATTGCACTCTGCCTTGGCTTCTTCCCCTTCTCTGTCCTGCTTCCCCCACTTACTTCCTAGTTTCTTCCAGGAGCACTTATTACATAAATCACATGTACATGAATCCTCAACTTAGAGTCTGCTTCTGGGGAACTCAAACAGGAAATCAGGTAACTATTAAAGGAATGTTCATTTAGATAGATATTTTGAAGATAAAATTGAAAATGTATTTTTTTAAACAAAAACACATGAATGATTTAAGTGCTAAAATAAAGTATGGGTGAATTCCTTCATAATACAGAAGTGGAGAAAGCTTTTTGACATATGACTTAAAATCAAGAAGCAATGAAAAGAAAAGATTGATAAAGTCTACTACATAAAAATGAAAATAAAGGGCGCCTGAGTGGCTCAGTTGGTTAAGCGACTGCCTTTGGCTCAGGTCATGATCCTGGAGTCCCGGGATCGAGTCCCGCATCGGGCTCCCTGCTCGGCAGGGAGTCTGCTTCTCCCTCTGACCCTCCCCCCTCTCATGTGCTCTCTCTCATTCTCTCTTTCTCAAATAAATAAATAAAATCTAAAAAATAAATAAATAAAAAAAATGAAAATAAAATTTTCTTAAAAAACATAAGTAAAGAAAATGACAAAATGAAATAAAAAATATTTGCATCTTTTATCATGGGTGAAGGGCTAATTTCCTTGCTATATAAAGAGCTGTCAAAAATTTAGAGGACAGCAGGGATGCACATTCTCTCCACTTCTGTTCAACAAGTACTGGAATTTCTAGTCAGAGCAATTAGGCAAGAAAAGGAAATAAAAGGCATCCAAATCAGAAAGGAAGAAACAAAATTGCCCCTGTTGGCAGATGGCATGATCTTATATATAGAAAACCCTAAAGACTCTGTTAAAAAAAAAACTGTTATATCTAGCAAATGAATTCTAGTAAAGTTTCAGGATACAAAATCAACATTCAAAGATCAGTTGCATTTCTACACACCAACAATGAATTATCTGGAAAAGAAATTAGGAAACGATCCATTTATGATAGCACCAAAAAGCATAAAGTACGTGGAAATAAACTTTAAGGAGGTCAAACACTTATATACTAAAAACTATAAAACATTGATGAAAGCAATTAAACAATACAAAAACAAACGAAACGACATTCTATGATCATGGAATAAAAGAATTAATATTGTTAAAATTTCCATATCACTTAAAGTAATCTACAGATTTAATGCAACCCCTATCAAAATTCTAATGGCATTGCTTTTTACAGAAATGGAAAACATTTTTAGAACATGTATGGAACCACAAAGACCATAAATAGTCAAATCAATCTTGAGAAGGATGAACAAAGATGGAGGCATCAAGCTTCCTGATTTTAAAATATATTACCAAGCTATAATAATCAAAACAGTATGTATGAGACTGGCATAAAGACAGACATATCAACCAATGAACAGAATAAGGAGCCCAGAAATAAATTCCCACATATACAGTCAACTCATCTTTGACAAGAGAGCCAAGAATACACAATGAAGAACAAATAGCTTCTTCAACAAATGGAGCTGGGAAAGCAAGATATCCACATGCAAAATAATGATATTAAACCGTTATCTTACACCATACACAAAAATCAACTCAACTAGATTACAGGCTTAAATGTAAGACCCCAAAACTCTATAACTTCTAGAAGAAAACATAGGTGAAAAGTTTCATGACATTGGCCTTGGCAATGATTTCATGTATACAACACCAAGACCACAGGCGAAAAACCAAACAAACAAACAAAATGAACAAACAAATAAACAAAAAACCCCATCAAACTAAAAAGTTTCTTCACAGGAAAGGAAACAATCAACAGAGTGAAAAGCTACAAAATGGAAGAAAATACTTACAAACCACGTATCTGATAAGGAGTTAATAACCTATTATTAAAAAAAACAAAAGGCAACAAGTGTTGTCGAGTACGTAGAGAAATTGAAACCCTTGCACACTGTCGGTGGAAATGCAAAATAGCACAGCCTTTTTGGAAAATAGTATGAAGTTTCCTTAAAAAATTAAAAATAGAGCTACCATATGATCCAGCAATCCCATTACTGGGTATTTATCCAAAAGAAATGACATCAGGATCTCAAATACACATACACATTATTTACATTGTATATATTGTATATATATCAATATATAAAATAGATATAACCCTATATGTATATGTAGACATATACATAAACCTATAAACTATATGTATATAGTTATATATAGGTGCTTAATATTTGCAAAAAAAAAGAAACATAAGAAGGCCAATCAGAACATAAAATTTGCTACTATGGAGGTATGAATGGAGATAAATGTATCAAGATGGAACTGAGACTTCTCCAAGGATACTTTTCTGTGTAGTTCTCATTTTTGAAATATATTAATATTTTACATATTCAAAAATAAAGTTACATCAAAAAAAGCAAAAAAAGAAAATCCTAATATTGACCATAAGCAGAGACAGATGAACCTTGCTGTATATCAAATTGATAATATATCCACACAGAGAAAAAAAGAATTATAAATTATTTCAAGCAACATTTGAACATGGTTCTCTGACTCCAATACTCTATATATTTAGTGGCATATATTCTGAAGATGAAAAGAGCTGTAAAAAAATCTTAAACTTTACTCAGTAGGTTTACTGTCAATACTATCAGTTTGGTTTAAATATATTGCAGGATCAAGCAATTTGGCAATTTGAGCATGAATATGAAAATAGCTGTATTTTATTATAACAGGAAATAAAAATTTATAAGCCCATAATGATAGCCAAAGAGTGGGTGGGACGGAGAAAAGAGGCAGGAGGAGAAGAAGGAGGAAAAGGAGGAGAAGGGGGATTTTGATTGTGGTACTGTGGTTTTTAAAGAGAATGCCCTTGATCTTAGGAAATGTACACTGAAGTATTTGGTAAAGGGGCTTGATGTTGCCAGCTTATTTTCATTTGAGAGTATTCTGTCCAGGAAAAAAAAAATGTGTATATATATATATATATATATATATATATATATATATATATATATATGCACATGCACATAAGAAAAGGGAGAGAGTAAAACAGATGGGGCAAAATGTAAACAATTGGTGAATCTGAGTAAAGAATATAGGAGAGATCCTTACACTATTCTTGGAATTTGAAATTATATCTAAGTAAAAAGTTAGCAAACAAAAAGTTACTCCCCAAATACTACTTTCTCAGCGTGTGCAACATTTGAGAGCAGAGCAGATGGAAGGGTTGCCCTCTATGCTAAATATTAACCCTGGGGCAGGATGCAGGGTGATTAGAAAACAGAAAGAAGGTCCGGTTCCCAATAACCAAATTAATCCTTTAGTAAGTGAGAACACATGGTTTCCAAAAGCAAACTAGTCTCCAGTTTTTGTCATTAGAGATCACAAGGACTTTAACTGCACAAAACACACGGAGGGAGATTTGGATGAGGAGTAACAAATGCTAAGACCAGGTAAGAGGCCACACCCCAGCTTGGGTTGATTGGTCCGTGGAACAGGGAGGAGTCTTGTGTATCTGTCAGGCTTTGTACATACAGGCACAGAGGTCAGGCGCCAAAGGGAGAGGGAGGGGAGAAAGTACAAAGCAGGCAACAGGCAGGAGCGGTCTCCTGAATAAAAGGCGAAGTGGGGGGGGGGAGCACTGAGAGGCCACAGCCCCTCTCACTTGGGCCATCAGCATCAGGCCTTTGCAGCCACCTCATTAACACATCATTAAGAAGAGTCCATCCCACCTAAGTGAGTGTTTCCCAGAAAAATGGATTATTTCTGTCCCCTTAAAATTCATAAACCCTGCCCAGAAAGCCCCAGGTTTCCTGTAATGTCTATTAAAAAATTCCGGATATTCTAGCAACAATATCCAATCCCCACTATTTCCACTAAGAAAGATAAAATAGTAACACTGAATTATGCTTGCTCTTTCTCAGATGATCTACCCAGTGGAGAGAAGGTATAACATTGGACTGAATATTCAGGCTCTCAGGATCATTACTAAAATAGCTGGTAGTCTCTTAAAAACTGTAGTATGTCTCATTCTCTAAAGACTAAAGTGCAAGAAAACCATTTCCATCATTAGAGTTTGGGTGGGGTTTTTTCCTTTTTGAAATATTAAAACTAAAAGAGTTTACCCTAGTAGTGAATGTGAGATGAGGTTGGCTTTGATTCCTGAACTGTTGTTTCTTTAGGGCTATAAAACTACTTTTATATTAGAGTATCTTGTATTTCATAGGAAGGAAGGAAATTGACATTTATTGGCTGCCTACTATGTGCTAAGCGTTGCACTATTTCATTTAATCCAGAATTTAGCTCATTCCAAACTCAGAAGTAAAAGAAAGAAAACACTAAAAGATTCTTTTTTATTAGAAAGGAATAAAGTTAGTACCATTTTGTTCTGTGGATACAAATTATGGACCTATACACTGAAATATGTTTTCATGCGCATTCTGCAGTATCTAAATATTTATGTCCCCCTTGGTTGTTTTTCTCAATAAGAATTTCTTACTGCAACTATTTTTCCTTTCTTCATTTCCTGGTGGTTTCTTCTTTTTATAGAATAGAATACTTACAATACTATATCAACGAAGCAGATTGTGTCTTGTTTTCTCCTTTTCACTTAAAGACAATATAAAAGCACTGTAGAAAATTTGGCAAAATGATGAAGAAAAAACATCTAAAATCTCACCACTCTACCACAGTAATGCTTTTCAATTCTGTGTACTCATTTCCAGTCTCTGTTCATAGTCGTACGTTTTTACATAGTTGCAATAAAAGTGTATGTGCAAAGTGGGGACCTTTTACTCATCTTCTACATATCTTGTCATGTAAATATCTCTTTTTCAGTATTATAGTTCTTAGTGCTAGATAATATTCAATAAAGTGGCCATACCATAATTTCTTTAAGTGTGCCTCTACCATTAAATGGCTAGATTGCTCCCTATTTTTCAACATTAGACAAATTGTGTCAAAAGTTTCTTCACCTACATAGCATTTACTTTCATTTTCATTTTCCATCATTTCCTTAGGATAAATTCCTAATAGAATATGAGCACTTGAATGGCAATTGACCTGTCTTGTCAAATTGCTTTCTTAAAAGTACTGTAATCAAATGACAAGCCTCCAGGTTCAAGTACATTCCAGAGCTGCCACATTCTTCTCAGCCCTCCTTCAGTACTTGGGTTATCTTAATCATAATGCTTTGGGCCTATTTAGTAGATAAAACATGGTATCGTTTAGTATTCTATTGTATCTCCTATTTGATTTAAAAAAATTTTTTAAAGGCTTTATTTTTTTTTAGAACAGTTGTAGGTTCATTGTAAAGTGAAGAGGACAATTTTCTATATACCTGCTGCCCCCACCACGCATGGCTTCCCCCACTATCAACATCCCACATCAGAGTGGTACATTTGTCACATTGATGAATCTACATTGACATGTCATTATCGCCCAGAGTCCATAGTTTACATTGGGGGTCACTCTTGATATTGTATATTCTATGGATTTGGACAAATGTATAATGACATGTATTCACCATTAGATAATCATAAAGAGTAGTTTCACTGTCCTAAAAATCCTCTGTATTCTACCTATTCATCCCTCCCACTCTCTCCAATCCCTGGCAACCACTGATCTTTCACTGTCTCCATAGTTTTGCCTTTTCCAGAATGTCATATAGTTGGAATCATACAGTATGTAGCCTTTACAGATTGGCTTCATTAGTAACATGTGTTTAAGTTTCCTCCATGTCTTCTCATGGCTTGACTGCTCATTTCTTTTTAGTACTGAATGATATTCTATTGCCTGGATGCACCACTGTTTATTTTATGCATTCACCTACTGAAGGACATTTTGGTTGCTTTCACATTTTGGCAGTTATGAATGAAGCAATTATAAATATCGTGTGCAGGTTTTTGTGTGACTATTCTATTTGAATTTTATTTGCATATCTTTAATTGCAACCAAGTTTGAACATTTCATCTTATTTGTATTTTCTAAAGTAGTGAATTTTTGTAAGATTTTATTTATTTATTTATGTTTAGAGAGGATTAGGGGCAAAGGGAGAGAGAATCTCAAGTAGACTCACCCAGCATGGAGCCCTACACAGAGCTCCATCTAACGACCCTGAGATTGTGACCTGAGCCAAAATCAAGAGTCAGACGTTTAACCAACTGAGCCGCCCAGTGCCCCTAAAAGCAGTGAATTTTCTTTTTCCCAATTTTCTGTTGATATCTGCATGTTTTGTATTTTGGCCAGTTTCTACTTTTTGTTTTAAAACTAATTTCCCTGAAAGTCATTACCTGAAACATTCTTCTCAGTATGTGGCTTGCTGTTTAATTTTGTTTTTCAAAATGATGGTGTTGGTGTTTATGTGCTTGAATCTATCTTTCCTTTTGTCCTTCCTTCTAATGCTTTAAAGTTTTTAAAGTTAACTCTTCTCCTGAAACCTGAAAAATATTCAAATCTAAACTTCAACTTAACTTGCCAATATGTTTATAATTTATTTTGGTGAATTCTGGGAAATGAACTTCTAAGTTATTATTTTTCTAAATTGCCAACCCCTTATCTAAACTGCAATATTTTGGATGCCTCTTTTATGTTATCTGTGATAGGATCTATTTCTGGATTTTCCATCCTATTCCATCTCTGATCTTCCTCTAGTACTACACGCTTTGTGTTTTTGTTGGTTATAAATAGGCATTTTGATTGTATTTATAATGGGGTCTTTATCAGTCAACTCAGGTTGCAATGACAAAAAAACCACAAACTGGGTGGCTTAAACAACAGACACATATTTCTTATGGTTCTAGAGGCCGGATGTCCAAGATCAAGATGCCCTTTAACTCAGTTAATAGTGAGGGCTCTCTTCCTGACTTGCAGATGGCTGCTATCTTGCTGTGTTTTCACATGGCAAAGAGGAAGAGTGAGCTCTCTGGCATCTCTGTTTATAAGAACACTAATCCCACTATATTGGGGCCCCACCCTTAAGACCTTATTTAACCTTAATTACTTCCTTACTCTAAATACAGTCACATTGGGGCTTGGAGCGGCAACATGAATTTGTGGGGGACACAATTCATCCATATCAGGGTCACATTTCCCCATAAGCATCTGGTCCAATTATGTTGCTGACCCTCTAATTTCAGATTCCTGAAGATCGTCAAAGCCAGCCACAACCTCCAGGAGCTATTTCCAATCATCATCTTAGATCCTCATCCTCAGCCCCCACACTGCTGCTTTAGATTCCTAGCACTGTACCCCAACTCCCATGATTGGTCTCTGGCCTCTTTTGATTGTGCCAGCCTTATACACCCCTCCTGACATTTTGAATCTTAGTAACCCTGGATGGCTCTGGCTCTCTAGTCCGTTCTTCCTTGGAGACCCTTGTGGCCTCAGGTGAAAATCTTTACTGAACTGTCATCAGCCTAGCCCTCAGCTCCCTACATTTCTAGAGTTTTTTCTGAAAGGATAAGACATATAATGGCTTCACAGGTCCCCTTCCAGTTGCACATTGACTCATAATACAGGACTCTATGACACCTCTATCTCTGCTGTGGTTTAGATCAATGTAATGGGCCTATATGTCAGGCTTCTTAAATAAGAACCTTAGGCTAGGGCTTTCCATATGTAAAGGAATGCTAAAATGAATACTATTTGTAAGAATCTAAGAGTAATATTCTCTTGCCATGGGTCTTCAAGATTGGTCTCTTACTCTAGATGTTATTCCACATCCTTTTTGAAGAGATTCGTGTTCTCACTGTTAGGTTTCCATCTGGTTAGGCAGGCATGGATGACCTTCTAACTGAGCATGTCAGCATCTTCACAAAGACCCTCTCCTTAAGCTTTGGAATCTTCCTCAAAGCCCTGGAGAAAAATTAGATCCTATTTGGAAGGAAGGACTTTCTTCAAAAACTCATTCACTCCCAGAAAACATTACTTGGTCTTTTCTTCTTCCTTATAAAAATCCCCTAAAATAGCAGTTGAGAATCTGAGTATTTGGCCAGGGACTGTTTTATTTGCCCCTCCATCTCCAGCACTTGATGTAGTACCTGGCCCATAGTAGACACTTAACAAATATTTATGAAAGACAAGAAAGATAAGGTCAATTTAAACCTGGGAGCTGAGCCCAGTTTTTAATTTTATATATTAGAGTTATTTGTTGGTTTCATGAATGTGTGACCCCTTCAACATAGGTACACCAAGATGCTGCTCACAGGGACAAAATTCTGAGTCTCAGGGTCATTCTTCCAGTGTTTTGGCCAGAAGTGTGCTTCACAGAAGAAGGGTCTACTAGAGATCTCTGCCTAAAATTTAGAAGAGGGGAGGAAGCTTTTATTCATCCTTCAGTCCTATAGGTATTTAATGTAGTTTCAAAGATGAGAAAAAACAATGTGCCCCCATAAGACAGGAACAGAGGTTCAAAGAAAGATGACACTGAAATTAATGTTGGGCCTGCATTTTTAAAGGAGGAATTGCTTTACATAGTATGAAAACAATGGAGATTGGTAGTAAGAAATTTACTGTTGTTTCCTATCCCCCCAAAATTGGATCTTACAAAAGTTATAGGATTGATATTCCCACCACTTATCATCACAAACAGCATCACATCGTTCAGACGCATCATTTAGAAATTGTAATTCATGGAGTGAGGATTCAGGAATAAATGTGATATCAATTCACATCAGGTTCCTACTGTGAGAACTTTTCTATTTTATAGTCTTTCTTATCTGGAACAGTTTTCCTGCATCTTTCTACCTCATTGCTTTGCATTTTAAAATTGATCATTTGTTCTGTGGCTGTACTTTGTAATTTCTCTCGTCCTCTATTATTATTTACCATTTTAAATCTGTGTGGCTTGAGGGACAGTCTATTTCATAGTTGTTAACAAAAAGTTTTACGGCCACAATGGATCGTGGATCACCACATCAAAAACCAATGATGTATTGTATGGTGACTAACATAACATAATAAAATTTTTAAAAAAATTAAATTATATTAAAATTAAAGTTGGGGGAAAAAAAAAGTTTTACGGCCAAAGCAGCACACTCTTAGTAGCAAAGCAGCCTGTAGAACATTCCCAGAATTCTGTTCAGAACCCCTAGAAATGTGATCCTTTAAAATATATATATATTTATATATTTATTTGAGAAAGGGAGAAAGAGTGTGAGTGGGGGGAAGAGCAGAGGGAGAGAATCATTAAGGAGACTCCCCACTAAGCGTGGAGCCCCATGCGGGGCTCAATCCCATGACCCATGAGATCATGACCTAAGCCAAAACCAAGATGCTTAACTGACTGATTCACCATGGCACCCCAGGAATGTGGCCCTAAGGACTTACTTAGCAGGGCCTTTACACTATGAAGATAGAAAGCCCTGAAAATGAAGAGGCAAACAGAAATTCATGGGTATGAAATAGGCACCCATAGATGTGAAGATACTGCAGTTTATTCTTGAGGATTCCAAAGTACCAGATAGAGGTAGAGCATTAGCACAGCACTTTTCAAACTTTAATGTGTATATGAATCACCAGGGGATTTTGTTAAATGTAGATTTTAATTCAGTAGATCTGGAGTGAGGCCTGAGAGTCTGTGTTTCTAACACACTCCCAGATGATGCTGATGCTGATGATCCATGGACCACATTCTGAGGAAAATAGTCTTTTTATGATTTATTTATTTACATCTTTTTTATTGCAAAAAAATTATCATTTTTAAAGTCAGAGTGATAAAACAAGATAAAAAATAAAATAAGTGAAGAAATTGAAGTTAAGGAGAGGAAAGTAGGAAAGGAAAGAAGCATAAGTCTGGAAGGATCAGTTGACATAGGAGATGCAAACCATCATGACCTGAACAATTGCTAGAGAAGGGAAAGCTTTTCTGTACTTTTTACTGACCAGAACAAAATGAAAAACTTGACCTGTTACAAATCTTACAGTGTTTGTGACATAAAACCTTCCCAGTGCTCAGCAGAAGCCAGGGGCACTGAGCACAAGGGGCATCATTTCCTGTGGGTAACCAGGCAAGAGGCCCCAGGTGAAGCAGTGAGCAACATTCTTCAACGTGTTCTCAGAGGAAATAGAATGGTTAACTCTTGGTTTTAATTTTTTTTAAATAATGTATGCATCTGTGTAGGTCAATGGCATAGTGCCAACATGTAGATTTATGACTCTCTGATGCTCTGGCTTGTTTCAAGGATAAGATTTAGGATCTCTAGGATGGAAGGACTGCATATCCTTCAGCATGGATTATTTATATAGAGATAAATCATATATATGTATCCAGCCCAGGAAAAGTTTGTGTAACAAGATACATAAAAGGATATGGAATGATTTTGTTCAAAGCTGAGCACAAGTCCTCTACTAGGCATAGTCCCCTGAGATTTGCTAAGATGTAGACTAACTGGTCCTTCAATTACTCACCCTATTACAAATCTCTAGAATACATATGAGGAGACTAGATAGTCACTAATGTGATCTTTGAAGGGAATTTACAGAAAAGATGAATGTGGCATTTTCCCCCTCCTCTAGGGAAAGATAGGGGTTTTCTCCTGCCTAGTCAAATTTGGAATCTTAAGCACTTGATGAGGGCCTGCCTCCTAAAAGAAGAGCCAAAGATTCTCACAGATACACCTAATGCTGTTTCTTGAGTGTTTTAGTCAGTGGCACACTAGTAAATGTTTAACAACCTGCTCTCTGGAAAGGGGGTGGAGGTGGAGGAAGCCCTGATTTGTAGCATTTGCTGACTTCTGTGGTGTAAATATTCCCATCAAGCCTGAAGTCACTGATGTAAAGTTGTGAAGAAATGTGTACAATCAACTGTCAGCTCCAGAACACCACCTAATTTTAGGTAAACCCCATGTTACTACAATAACAACCTCCAAATGTGTTTTGTAGACACCTCCCACATTAACTTGGGGCTTGATCATGTGACTTGCTTTCAGCCATGGGAAATCAGCAAGTATGACAGAAGCAGAGGCTTAGAAAGTGCTTGTGCTTTGGGGCTTTCCTTCTTAGAATGCTTCATCATGTAAGGAAGCCTAGGATAGCCTGCTGGAGGCTGAGAGATCACTTGGAGATATGTGACCCAGCCAACACCCAACACCAACTGCTAGACATGTGAGTGAGGTTACCTTAGACCCTCCAGCCCCAATCAAGCCACCAGATGACTGCAGCTATATGTGTCACCACAAGGCGAACCAGCAGAAAATCATCCATCTGAGCCCATCCCAAATTACTGACACACAGAATTTAGAGCAAAATGAAGTGGTTGTTGTTTTAATCTACTAAGTTTTGAAGTGTTTTAACCTACTAAGTGTGTATGCAACAATAGATAACTGATACACTTTGTATGTGTCCTCTGAAGTTTAAGGTACATAAGAGTACTGATGCTGGTAGAGTAGCTCATGATGGCATGGCGTGGAGGGAAGGGCCAGTATTGGATCAAACCATACTGCCACCTCTTGGTGAGCAAGGTCAAGTCCTGGTCACGAAGGGGATCCTTGAAAGGACTCCACCCAAAAAGGCAACCTGCTGGGGCAAAAAGACCCCACAAGAATAGAGATTATGGGAAGTCCCCTAGAAGCAGGAAATAAAGGGATATTATTAAGAGAGGTCTGCCAGAAAGCTTATTGCCTACATCTGAAGGAAGGTATAGTGAGGTAGCTTCCACCAATGCACTTCATAGAAGACTTAGGGTTTGGATGCCTACCAAGATAAGAGGGTATTCAACAGTCAAGAGAAACATAACACCAACTCCAAGCTCTCTTTTCTCCATTCCTTCCTTAAAGGAGCCACAGGTGGGAATAGAATGAAGAGTAAAGTAGAAGAAAGCTCTTTCCTATTTGTATTGTACCAAATCTGGGCAATTCCATAACTTGCAAAACTCACATTTGCATTTAAAGACCTTTTGAATAATATTCTATGCATAATGAGTGGCTTATAGACACCCAATAAAAATTAAATATTATCTTATTCATTCATCTGTTCATTCATTCATTCATTCATTCAATAAATATAGATGTAGGGTTACTTTTGCCAGGCAAGTTGTAGGATCTAAGAACTCAGCAATGTTTATTGTATTTATATACAATGTTTATTGTATATAAAGTTCTTTTTTTTTAATTTTTTTTTAAGATTTTATTTATTTATTTGAGAGAGAGAATGAGAGAGAGCATGAGAGGGAAGAGGGTCAGAGGGAGAAGCAGACTCCCCGCTGAGCAGGGAGCCCGATGCGGGACTCGATCCAGGGACTCCAGGATCATGACCTGAGCCGAAGGCAGTCACTTAACCAACTGAGCCACCCAGGCGCCCTGTATATAAAGTTCTTAACCTTCATAGAGCTTACATTCTAGTGTTGGGGACAGATAAAAGAGATAAATACATAATTAAGTATCAGAGGGAAGTGCTCAAATGAAAATAAACATGTATTTTCTGATACCATTCCAGTGAGTGAGAGTGTCACCTTATTACTGTTGGGTGGGGATGATAGTTTAGGTTCTCCACTCAACTTCCATTAGCCCTTGGGTGAAAGGGGCTCCTTGTCATTCCTTAGTGGCAGTTGGGGTCCAAAACTGTAGATGAGGAGAGGACAGCAAGGGAGTAATGGAGGGCAGAAATGTTACCCTTCATTAGGTCCTAACACTTCCCAAGCAACCAGGGAAGTTCTCAATATGTAGTTACTTAACACAACTTAAATATTCAACACCAGTAAAATGGATAATTAATTGTGACATGTTTATACAATGGAATACTATGCACCAATGACCACAAATGAATGAATGGTATCATGTATCAAAATGGATGCATTTCAAGAATATAATGTAACAAATAAAAAACAAGTCACAGAAAAAAACATATACAGTGTTAATAATTATATAAGGCTTGAAAATGGGCAAAACTAAGCAAAATGTTTTTTAGGGATACTTGAATGGGTACAAATGAAAAACTGTAATGAATAGTGAGGATTATTCTGGAAAGAGTGGGGTGTGACTAGGGAGAGGTATACAGAAGCCTTCAAAAATATCATTAATGTTCTAGTTCAGCAGTTCTTAAATTTTTATCTGTGTCAAAATCAGGAGGAAAACTTGGTAAAAGTCTGAGTCTTATCCTACTTCCATGAACTTGAACCTCTTTCTTCTCTATTAGCTCTCCAGTTGATTCTGATAGATAGCAAGGTTTGAGAGCCAAGGTTCTCTTAAGCTAGGTAGTGTGTAAACAGAATTTTACTTTGTAATTATCATTTAGCTACATATGTACATTAAATATATCCTTTATATGTATAATAACATTCCATTTAAAACTTTTATGTAGGGCGCCTGGGTGGCTCAGTCGTTAAGCGTCTGCCTTCGGCTCAGGTCATGATCCCAGGGTCCTGGGATCGAGTCCCACATCGGGCTTCCCGCTCTGCAGGGAGCCTGCTTCTCCCTCTCCCACTCCCCCTGCTTGTGTTCCTGCTCTCGCTATGTCTCTCTCTGTTAAATAAATAAAATCTTAAAAAAAAAAAAACTTTTATGTAATTGCCTTGACAGCCTCGTCCCTGCTTCCTAAGCCTGAAAACTCCCAGCAGTCCAAGACTCTTGACCATGACTGGACAGACCTCAAGATACTTTATGGGACAGTCTACATTCAGAAATTAGATTGTTCAGGGGCACCTGGGTGGCTCAGTCAGTTAAACGTCTGACCCTTGGCTTCAGCTCAGATCATGACCTCAGGGTTGTGTGATCGAGCCCCGTCAGGCTCTGTGCTCAGCGAGGAGTCTGCAGGAGATTCTCTCCCTCTACCCCTTCCCCCTGCCCCTGCTCATGCTCTCTCTCTCTCCCTCAAATTAATTAATTAATTAATATTTTTCTTCATAAAAGAAAGAAATTAGATTGTTCAGTCTAGTTTGAGTCAAAACTCCAAACTTGATTTAGCATTAAACTGTATTTCTCTCTCACTTTATACCTGCTCCAGACTAGAAGTCTGCCATAGAAAAATGAGGTGTGGTTGATGTGGTTGACTTCTTTTTTTCCCCTTAAATCCCCCTCTGCTGTAGTCAAAGCCACCACCACCTTTCATCATCACTACTATTATGACATTCTATTAACTGGTCTATCCTCTCTCACTTTTGCTTTCCCTGCAACCCATTCTCCACACAGCAGCCCGAATAACTTTTGTTTTGTAGGCTTACGGAAAACTTGTGTAAATAGCACAAAAGAATTCCCTTACATCCTTCACTCAGGTTTCCCTGATGTTAGCATCTTATATAACCATAGCACACTTATTAAAACCAAGAAATTCACATTGGTACAATACTATTACCTGAACTACATGCCTTATTCTAATTTTAGTAGTTTTCCCACTGTCCTTTTCTCTTTCAGGATCCTATGCAGGATCTCACATGACATTCAGTTATTTCTGCTTAATCTCCTCCCATCTATAAAAGTTCCTCACTCTTTCCTTATCTTTCATGACCTTGACACAGTTAAAGAGTATTAATCAGTTTTTTTTGTCAAATGTCCCCTGGTTTACGTTTTCCTGGTGTTTTTTTTAGTGATTGGAGTGAGGCATTGTGGTATGCTTTATTTAAAGATTTTCAGGGGTCTCCAGTACACTACAAAAAAAATCAAACATCATGTACCAAATCTGGCATCATCTGACACTTCATTTTTGCTCTTGATTCACCTTAAATCACTCTGGTCTAGCCATAGTGGGTATTATAGTTTGAATTGCCCAAGAAGCACACTGTGAGATGGAGTTTACTATGCAGGATGTTTATTAGGGAGAGCCCTGCGACCAACCCTTATGAAGGGAATGGGAGAAAGGGGGGTAGGCAATTGGGGAAATTGAGCAGCAATGCTGGCACAGTGACAGACTTGACTGATCCTACATGGAGCCCTGGGGCTAGAAATGGCCTTTCAGGTTTGTCCCCCTTTGAAATAACATGGCCAAGACTTCTACTTCCCACATGAGCTGATCACTGGAAAAGATGTGACCTTGGTGGCGTGGCATCTGAAAGTGCTGACACTGAAAGTTGTCTGTCCTTAGCATTCCCAGCACTGGGGACAATAAGTCCTTCAGTGAAGCGGGATCTAGGTGGTACATGACAGTGTTCCACCGAACTGTCTCTCAGTTCAAGGTCATTTTCCCTTTAGAAAACGTCAGGTACCTGTCCTTCTAGCTGTTACGCTTTCCTCTGGCTATTTGCATAGATGATTCATCCTCATCCTTCAGAAATGAGCTAAAATATCAGTGCCACACTGAGGCCTTCTTGGTTTCCTTCTTCCTATTTCATGATTTATGATTACATATCTGTTTATTAATTTACTGTCTCCTGATGGGGCTGAGAGCTCCATAAAGGCAGGAAGCACATAAAGTTGTTTCACCTCTGTTTACCACCACTTACCTTGGGGCCCAGCCCATGGCAAGCCCTCAATAAATTGCCTAAAATGAATGAATAACGGGATGAATGGATGAAATAAAATGTAACAAATCTGAGTTTGTTAGACAGAACTTCAGAGTATGGCAAATAGTCCCAGACAACCAGGAACTGATCTAGGGTATGTGGTGTGGTGAAATCTCCTTAAGTAAAGGGTTCAGGAGGTGCAAAATGCATTGGGAGGCTCAGTAGTCAAGGAGAGTTGATGATGGGTTTTAGTGTCCTCAGGCTGCCATAATGCAATACAATTGATGGAGTGGCTTAAGCGATAAAAACTTATTTTTTCACAGTTCTGGAGGTTGAGAGATCAAGATCAAGGTGCCAGCATGCTCAGGTGCTAGTGAGGGCCCTTTACCTGGCTTCTAGATGACTACCTTCTTGCCTGGCTTGCTGGCTTGTCTTCACGTGGTGGAGAGAGAGAAAACAAACTCTTTGATGTTTCTTCTTATAAGGGCACTAATCCCATCATGTGGGACCACCCTCATGATCTCATCTAAACCTAATTACCTTCCAAAGTCTCCACCTCCAATACCATCCCACTGAGGGTTGAGGGCTTCAACACAGGAATTTGGGGTACACAATTCAGTCCATAGCAAGATGCAGTGCATTTTATATTAGGTTTGTTTAAAAGACTATTAACTTACATAATTTTGCATTGAGTTTGAAAGACTAAACACATTAACTCATTATCCTTTTCTAAAGCATATGGTTAGTACTCAAGGAATACTATCACCACATATTAAGTTTGAAATACTAAAGATATACTCCTTGGGACAAAAGGACATCTTGGTTGCTTCCAAATTTTGGCAATTATGAATAAAGCTGCTATAAACAACTGTGTGCAGGTTTTTGTGAGGACTTAAGTTTTCAATTCCTCTGGGTAGGTACCAAGGAGTGCAGTTGCTGGATCATATACTTAAGAGAATATTTAGTTTTATAAGAAACTACCAAACTGTCTTCCGAAGTGGCTGTACCACTTTGCGTTCTCATCAGCAATGAATAAGTGTTCCTGCTGCTCCACATCCTCACCAGCATTTAGTGGTCCCAGTGTTCCCCATTTTTTACATTCTTAGAGGTATGTAGTAGTATCTCCATTGTGGCTTTAATTTACATTTCCCTGATGATATATGATGTGGAGTATATTTTCATATACTTGTCTGCCATCTGCATATTCTTTTTGATGGTGTCTATAAAAATCTTTTACCCATTTTTAATTGGGGTTTTTTATTGTTGAGTTTTAAGAGATCATTGTAGATTTTAGATAACAGTCCTTTATCAGAAGTGTCTTTCTAAAAATATTTTCTCCTACTCTGTGGCTTGTCTTCTTGTTTTCTTGGCATTGTCTTTTGCAGAGCAGAATTTATTTATTTATTTATTTATTTATTTATTTATTTATTTATTTATTTATTTATTTATTTTAGCTTCTTAAAAACATCTTTATTCCAAATGTTCTTTAACACTTCACTACATGCATTACTGAGTGGGCATCACTTCTAGTCACTGAAATAACACTGTGCTGAACACAGTTTGAAAGTATGTTCATTTAAAAATCTTCAATAAAATAGTTTTTTTACACTTCACTACATACATTAAAGAATGGGTGTGAGTTCCATTCTCTGAAATAACACTGTTCTGAAGGCGACTTTCAAAGAGCTTGTTAGAAACATCTCTATTACAAGTGTTTTTAGACACCTCTCTACATACATTACGGAATGTGTATCTCTTCCATTCACTGATATAACACTGTTCAGAATGAAGTTTGTAAGTAGCTTGTTATAAACATTTTATTACAAGTATCTTTTCTTTCCAGTTTTATTGAGAAAGAATTGGCAAACAATACTGCTTAAGTTTAAGACGTACAACATAATGGTTTGATTTACATATATTGTGAAATGATTACCATGATAGCTTCAGCTAACATCCATCTTCTAATATCGATACAATAAAAAGGAAAATATTTTCTCCTTGTGATGAGAACTCTTAGGATTTACTCTTGTAACAACTGTCCTATATATCACACAGTAGGGTTGGCTATAGTCATGATGTTGTATGTTACATCCCTAGTAATTGTTTATCTTATAACTGGAAGTTTGTACCTTTTGACAACCTTCCTCCACTTCCCCTCTGCCTCTGGTAACTATAATTCTGATCTCTTTTTCTATGCATTTTGGGTTTTTGTTTTTTCCACATATATGTGAAATCATATAGTATTTGTCTTTCTCTAACTTGTTTCACTTAGCGTAAGTGTTGTTGGTCCATCATCCATGTTGTTGCACATGACAGGATTTTCTCATTGTTATGGCTGAATAATATTCCACTATATATATATATATATATTACAACTTCTTTATCCCTTTATGCATCCATGGACACTTAGATTGTTTCCATGTCTTGGCTATTGTAAATAATGCTGCGATGAACATAAGGGTGCAGATGCCTTTTTGAGTTAGTGTTTTTATTTCTTTTGGGTATATTCCCAGAAGTAGAATTGCTGAATCATTTGGTAGCTCTATTTTTAATTTTTTGATGATCTCCCATGCTGTTTTCCACAGTGGCTGCACCAATTTGCATTCCCACCAACAGTTCACAAGGGTTCCCCTTTCTCCACATCCATGCCAGCATTTATCTCTTATCTTTTTGATGATGGCCATTCTAACTGGCATGAAATGATTTCTCATTGTGGTTTTAATTTGCATTTCCCTAATGACTAGTGATGTTGAGCATCTTTTCATATACCTGTTGGTCTTTCATGTATCTTCTTTAGAGAACTGTCTATTCAGGTACTTTGCCCATTTTTTAATTGCGTTTTTGTTGGTGGTGTTATTTTATTTGCTATCAAGTTGCACGAGTTCTTTTTTTAATTTGAGTTGACATACAATGTCACATTAGTTTCAGATATACAACATAATGTTTCAACAGCTCTATACATTACGCTGTGCTCCCCACAAGTGTAGCTCCCATCTGTCACCATGCAACACTATCACAGTACCATTGTCTATATTACTTATGCTGTACCTTTTATTCCCGTGACTTATTTATCCCATAACTAGAAGCCTGTATCTCCCACTCCCCATTCACCCATGTTGCCTATCTCTCCTCTCCCTCCCCTGTGGCAATCACCAGTTTGTTTTCTGTATTTATAGCTCTGATTCAGCTTTTTGTTTGTTTATTCATTTGTTGTTTCTTACATTCCACATATAAGTGAAACTGTGTATGTTTGTCTTTCTCTGTCTGTACTTATTTCACTTAGCCTCTAGGTCCATCCAGGTTGTTGCAAATGACAAGATCTCATCCTTTTTTATGGCTGAGTAATAGTTGTATAAACTAGACACACAGATCAGTGGAACAGAATAGAGGGCCAGGGATAAACCCATGCATATATGGTCAATGAATCTGTAAATGGTCAATGAGTCTTTTCAATAAATGGTGCTAGGAAAACTGCAAAGGTACATTCAAAAGAATGATACTGAACCGCTTTCTTACACCATACACAAAAATAAACTCAAAGTGGGTTAAAGATCTAAATGTGAGACCTGAAACCATAAATTTCCTAGAGGAGAGCACAGGCAATATCTTTGACATCATCTATAGCAACATTTTTCCAGATATGTCTCCTAAGGCAAGGGAAACAAAAGCAAAAATAACTAATTGGAACTACATCAGAATAAAAAGCTTTTGCACAGCGAAGGAAACCATCAACAAAACAAAAAAGACAACCTACTGAATGGGAAACAATATTTGCAAATGATTGATAGGGGGTTAATATCCAAAACATATAAAGAACTTATGCAACTCAACACCAGAAAAACAAATAATCCAATTAAAAATAGTCAGAGGACCTGAATAGACATTTTTCCAAAGAAGATCCACAGATGGCTAACAGACACATGAAAAGATGCTCAACATAACCAATCATCAGGGACATGCAAATCAAAACCACAATGACTTAGAGTTCTTATATATTTTGGGTATTAACTCCTTATCAGATATATGGTTTGCAAATACTTTTCCCATTTTGTAGGCTGTATTTTCATTTTGTTGATGGTTTCTTTTGCTGTGTAGAAGTTTTTAGTTTGATGTAGTCCCACCTACTTATTTTTGCTTACATTGCTTGTGCTTTAGGTGTCATACCCAAAAAATCATTACTAAGACCCATGTCAAGGAGATTTTTTTCCTATGTTTTCTTCCAGGAGTTTCATGGTTTGGGGTCTTACATTTAAGTACTTAATCCATTTTGTGCTATTTTTTGTGAGTGGTGTCAGATATGGGTCCAGTTTCATTCTTTTACATGTGATATCCAATTATCCCAGTGCCTTTTGTTGAAAAGAATATCTTTTCTCCATTCTTGGCTCCCTTGTCAGATATTAGTTGACTGTATATTCTTGGGCTTATTTCTGGCCTCTCTATTCTGTTCCATGTGTCCGTTTGTCTGTTTTTATGCCAGTACCATACTGTTTTGATTATAGCTTTACAGTATAACTTGAAATCAGAGAGTGTGGTGCCTACTGTTCAGTTCTTTCTCAGTATTTCTTTGAATATTCAAGGTCTTTTGTGATTCCATATAAATTTTGGGAATTTTTTTCTGCTTCTGTAAAAAATTCCATTGGAATCTGGATAGGGATTGCATTGAATCTATAGATGGTCTTTGGTAGTATTGACATTTCAACAATACTAATTCTTCCAATTCATGAACACAGGATGTTTTTCCATTTATTTGTGTCTTCTTCAATTTCTTTCATCCGTGTCTTGAAGTTTTCAGAGTAGAGATCTTCTACCTCCTTAGTTAAATTTATTCCTAAGTATTTTATGTTTTTGAAGCTATTATAAATGGGACTGATTTCTTTATTTCTTTTTCAGGTAATATGTTGGTAATGTATAGAAATGCTACTGATTTTTGTATGTTGATTTTGTATCTTGCAAATTTATTGAATTCATAGATGAGATCTAATGGTTTTCTAATAGGATTTTCTATTGTCAAACCACATCATCTGCAAAAAGACAATTTTACTTTTTCTTTTCTAATTCTAATATCTTTTATTTCTTTCTCTTGCCTAATTGCTCTAGCTAGGACTTCTAGTATTATATTGAATAACAGTGGTGAGAGTGGGTACTCTTTTCTTGTTCCTCTTGTTAGAGGAAAAGCTTTCAACCTTTCACCATTGAGTATGTTGTTAGTTGTGGGCTTGTCATATATGGCCTTTATGTTTTGAGATATGTTCCTTCTATACCTAAATTGCTAAGAATTTTTATCATGAATGGATGTTGAATTTTGTCAAATATTTTTTTCTGCATCTATTCAGATGATCATATAATTCTTTTCTTTCATTTTATTTATGTGATGTATCATTTTGACTGATTTCCATATGTTGAACCATCTTTGCATCCCAGGGATAAATTTCACTTGATCATGGTATGTGATCTTTTCAATGTGCTGCTAAATTTAATTTGCTAGTATTTTATTGAGAATTTTTGCATCTATATTCATCAGTGATATTGGCCTGTTGTTTTCTTTCCTAGTAGTGTCCTTTTCTGGTTTTGGTATCAGGATAATGCTGGTCTCATAAAATGAATTTAGGAGTAGTCCCTTCTCTTTGATGTTTTGTAAGAATTTGAGAAGAATTGGTGTTAATTCTTCTTAAATATTTGGCAAAATTCACCAGTGAAACCATCTGGTCCTATGATTTTCTTCACTGGAAGGTTTTTGATTACTGATTCAATCTCCTTATTAGTAACTGGTCTATTCAGATTTTTCTATTTCTTCCTAATTCAGTCTTGGTAAGTTGTATGTTTTTAAGATATTTTCAGTTATTTTAGGTTGTCCAGTTTTTGGTGTATAATTGTTCATAGCAGCCTCTTATGATCCTTTGAATTTCTGTGGTATCAGTTGTAATGTCTCCTTTTTCTTTTATACTTTTGTTGATTTGGGTCTTTCTCTTTTATACTTATTCAGTTTAACTAAAGGTTTGTCAATTTTATTTTTCTTTTCAAAGAACCAACTTTTATTTTGGTTATTCCTTTCTATTGTTTTCCTGTTCCCTATTTCATTTTATTTCTGCCCTAATCTTTATTATTTCCTTTCTTCTAATAACTTTGGGCTCAGTTTGTTCTTTTTCTAGTTCCTTAAGGCATAGAGTTAGGTTACTTATTTGGGATCTTTCTTTCTTCTTAATGTAAGCATTTATTGCTATGAACTTCCCTATTAGAACTGCTTTTGCTGCACCCCACAAGTTCTAGTTTGTTGTGTTTCCATTTTCATTTGTCTCAAGAAACTTTTTTATTTCCACTCTAATTTCTTCTTTGATCCATTGGTTATTCAGGAGAGTGTTGTTTCATTTCCATGTGTTTGTGAATTTTCCAGTTTTCCTCTTGTTTTTGATTTCTAGTTTCATGCCATGTTGCTCAGAGAAGATACTAGGTATGATTTCAATCTTGAATTTCCTAAGATTTATTTTGTGGTCTAACATATGGTCTAACCTATAAAATGTTCCATGTGCACTTGGGAAGAATGTGTATTCTGCTGTTGTTGGCTAAAATGTTCTGTATATATCTGTTAGGTCTTTTTGGTCTATAGTGTTTTTCCAATCTGTTATTTCCTTATTGATTATCTGCCTGGACAATCTATCTATTGTTGAGAGTGAGGTATTAAAGTCTCCAGCTATTACTATATTACTATTTATTTCTCCTTTTAGCTCTCATAGAATGAGTTAGGATATATCCCTTTGCTTATATTTTCTGAAAGAAATTATGGAGAATTGGTATTATTTCTTCCTTAGATGTTTGGTAAAATTCACCAGTGAATCCATCTAGGTTTAGTGTTTTCTGATTTGGAAGGTTATTAATTATTGATTCAATTTCTCTAATAGGCCTATTCATATTGTTTATTTCCTCTTGTATGAGTTTTGGCAAATTGTATCTTTCAAAGAATTGGTCCATGTCACCTAGGTTATCACACTTGAGGGCATAGAGTTATGCATAGCATTTCTTTATATCTTTATTATGTCTATAGACTCTGTAGTGATGTCTGTGCTTTCATTTCTGATGTTTAGTAATTTGTTCCTTTTTTTCCCTTAATTATCCTGGCTAGAGGCTTACCAATTTTATTTACCTTTTCAAAGAAGAAACTTTGGATTTCACTGATTTTTTTTCTATTGATTTCTTGTTTTCATTTTCATTAATTTCTGCTCTAGTTTTTATTATTTCCTTTCTTCTGCTTACTTTGGATTTAATTGGCACTCCTTTCTCTAGTTTTCTAAAGTGGAAACAGATTACTGATTTTAGATTTTTTAAATATATGCATATATTAAATACATATATTAAAAAAGAAGCATTGCTTTCGCCACATCCCACAAATTTTGATAAGTTGTGTTTTCATTTTTATTTAGTTCAAAATATTTTAAAATTTCTCTTGAGGCTTCTTTGACCCATGTGTGATTTAGACATAAGTTGTTTAATCTCAACATATTTGGGGATCATGCCTCTTTAAAAAATAAATGAAAGAAGACAGTTAAATGAAAACATTTTGTTGTAATCTGGTATAGCCCAGCCCAGCACCATCAAAGCTCTCAATATAAATGGAAATTTGAGAATATAATTTTTATCTCAATGCTGGACTTCCATATTTAACAGCACACTTCTTTCCATATCCAAGAGCACTCACGAAATGCAGGGCAAGATCAGCTAACTTGAGGATGGAATTTTATTACCATAAATTTTAAAAGAACCACCTCAGCTGCTGTGTGCAATGTGGAGGACTAGAATATGTGAAATCCAGTTTGGCTTCCATTAAAATTAACACTATTAGAAGAGATTATATTTCCTTTTATTATTATTATTCAAGTGTTAATACACATATCTTTAAACCCACTCTAATCTGGTAACAGAGCTGATCACGGAAAGATGAATTACTTATTTTCTTGCTTTATTTATTTATATTATGACCGAAAAATTACATTATTTCACTTAATTAGGGATTAAAATAGGAATGAACTAGCATGAGTCAGTTATAAAAATAGAAGAGAAAAATTAAAAAATAAACAAGTTTAGTATTCATCATTTAACTATTTTTTATCTCATTTTAATGGAAGAGATAGTTGGCTTTTTTTCCTCCCCTCAGTTGTGATTTCACTGTAAGTTGAAAGCTAATAAATAAGCCATTTCTGGGCTTTCTTTTTGGATGAGAAAACATTTTTTTAAAAAACTATTGCTTAAAGCATCTTTCACTTGTATGAGGAACAAAGAAAGCAGAATCCGGTGATTAGACTATGTTTGCAACAATTGTTTGTTAAGCCTGGGACTTTTTAGAAACAAGTATACAATTATTCATCTAATCTAAACTTTGCATTTTTCTGTTTTCAGGTCAAACTCCAAGAGTTTGAGGTCGAATTTTGATGGAGCACGCAGATGTCCTCAGCTGTCAGGAGGAATACTTACCATATTTGCTTGCATATTTTCCCCATTATATTGGCAGATTCTTAGTTATTGACATAGGAAAAAGAGGTGGATTAAGGAGTTAACCTATCGATCACTGTAGCCTAGGACCCGTATTACCCTTGACATGGGTGATCCAAGGCTTTCAGCTTTACTGTATCCTTTTAGAAAGAAGACATTGTTTCACATGCGACTAATAAAATAATAATAATGAGGATGGTAGCAATAAGAAAAAGAACAGATTCCTTTTGAGCACCTACTACCCAACTATACAAGCATGTACACACGTACACACACACACACACACACATTCTGCCTCTTCTTTCCACCATAGTTGTTATCACCTCCTCACATACTCATTTTCCTCCCTGTTGGTGAAAAACTGGAAAAGGGGTTTATTGATGCCTACAGAAGTATCTGAGATGCATTGGTTTGCTATGAAATATCCTCACAGGTATGGAAATGTGGCTTCAACTAAGGATTCCTCAGCTTGGATGAAATGTTTGCAGCATTATGTAAGGCATTGCTTACACTTCAAAAAGAAGGATCAGCAAGGGAAGAAATGATGCAAAGGATTTGCTAGAAGTTTTGGGGGAAAACTTCTTTGTAAGTCAGAGACTTAACTTCTCTCCTAAACATCAAGAACAACAACAACAACAACAACAACAAAAAAAAAACAGCCCTATAAATAGAATGAATGTGGAAATACTGCCAAGACTGAAAATCCCAGCCCATAGCAACTGTCAGTTTTAGGGAACTTCCAGAGGGGAAGTTCCAGAGGGGAGTACTGTTTGTCCACAGCAAAAATTAGGGGAGAAAGAGGTTCCCTTACTGTTGTTAATTGCCAAAATGTGTATCAAGCCTTCTTTGATGCAAGAGCTTCTTGGGAAGTTTGCACATATATGGAGAGCAAAAGGAAGCAATGACAGAGTTTAGCTTTTCTATTACCTTTTGTAATTTTCTCAAGTATAACAAATGCTGAACATCTCAGAGGAATAAACTTTAAAGGCTTGAAAAAGCTGGACACCAACAAGATGCACCTTTTTCATCTTTGCTAGGTTAAGATGATCCAAATAGCTCCTTCTGTTCCAAAAGTCTATGGAGGCCCCTCAATAGACAGATCCACTGGCAATGTGTAGCTAGACCTGGTTGTGTGGCTGGGCTTGGGTAAAGCATTTTCATTAAGCCCTGTGCTGTGTTCCGTGGCACTATTGATGAACTGAGTTGCTATTCTGATCAATCAATTTAATGATCAATGCATTTAAACAATGGTTTTGCACTTTTTGGTCTAACTGGTTGGTTATTTTACTGAATTGATTAAATCTACTTGCTACATTAGGGCCAGAGGAAAGAGATTGCACACTCACCTAGAAGAAAATGTGAGAAAAATTATCATATTCTCACAGTTGATGAAGATTATCACTTTTTAAAAAAATTACCCCAATTCTTTTTTTTTAAAGATCTATTTATTTATTTGAGAGAAAGAGTGAGAGAGAGCAAGTGGGGGAGAGGCATAGGGAGAGAATCTCGAGCAGACTCCCCACCGAGGGCAGAGCCCGACGTGGGGCTCACTCCCATGACCCATGAGATCATGACCTGAGCTGAAACCAAGAGTTGGTTGCTTAACCAACTGAGCCAGTTAGGTGCTCGAAGATCATCACTTTTTTATAGTGAGAAATCCATACAGTTTGGGTTTCTTTAAAATGATTATTGAACTTTTTTAACTACTCATTTTCATGCTTAGCACCAGGCAAGGCATAGGTATGCAAAACTGAACAAACCATTGTAATTTTTGCCCTCATGGAGTTTATAGCTTAGGTGACAAGAGAGAGGCTTTGAATAAATAATTAGACAAATAAATAAATATATACAAATGATGAGTACAATTTACCTTAAAAATGAACAAAAAGCATTTTTAAAAAAGGAATGCAAAGTATCTTTGTTTTTTTCCCTTTTTTTCTTCCTTCCTTCCTTCCTTCCTTCCTTCCTTCCTTCATTCCTTGCTTTCCTCCTCCCTCCTCCTTCCCTTGTTGCTTTATTGGAAAATGTATAGGTTGAAGGAGGTTGGAATATATAAATATGAGGTAAACCTAAGAGACAACATGAACAGTTTCTTCAAGTAGAAAACATGGGAAGAAGAATAACAGGGTGTAAGAAAGGAAGTGGAGTAGGAAAGAAAAAACACCCAAGACCCTGTGAATTCCATTTAAAATATATAATAATAGAAATTAATGGCATAGGTTGGTAAGCTTAGAGAAATAAATCCAGAGGAAGGAAATCACTTAAGAAAGAATTTTCTTAATATTTTTGTAAGTGGAGAGTTTCATTTTGTTTTTGTTTGGCTTTTGGGTTTTTTTTTTAAGTTGTATTTATTTATTTGAGAAAGAATGTGTGTGAGAATGGGGGGGAGGGGGAGAGGGAGAGGAAGAGAGAGAATTTCAAGCAGACTTCCCGCCCAGTGGAGAGCTGGATGTGGGGCTCAATCTCACGACCCTGAAATCATGGTCTGATCTGAAGTCAAGAGTCGGATGCCTAATTGACTGGGCCATCCCAGTGCCCCTGTTTTGTTTTGTTTTAAACTGTTCTCATGAAGTATATTTTATAGGCAGAATTTTGGATGGAGTAATTAATTCCTGGCTCAGAGGAATGATATGTAATGCCTACAGTCACACAGGCTGAGCTGGGTTGGGCCACCAGGTCTCCCAATGCCTAAACCGGGGTTCTTTTCACTGTATTGCTTCAATTTTAAGTAAAGAAATCTTCCCAAATGCCATGCCTCACTGTTTTTAAAGGACATTTTAGTTTACATGTGAACAAATTGTCTACAGTTTGGCTGGAGGCAGGGTACTTATTTCCCATCTCTCCTGATTGCCTGTGGTCACATTCCTGGTTCCTGCCCAGCCTATACTCAAGAGTTACCTGGTGGGTGAGATTGGGAGAAAAAACTGGGCAGGTGCAACTCTATTCCTTCCTCCCCCAGCATCTGCCTGCAGAGAGCTTTGAATTTCCATGGGAGAGGCCTGGGTCAGGCAGATAACCCACCTAAGTTTCATTCTCCAAACAGCTTTAACAATAACAAAGCTGGTATTTTTATCTCATCCTTTGAGTCCTGTAAGCTCAGATGGGAAAGAAGGGTGTAAATTATTGGCATTCCTCTAAGCCCAATGAATTTTATCAAGAAACATATTTCATAGTGGTTAGAAACATGGACACTGTGTTTATATCCCAGCTCTGACACTTAACTAGCTGTGTGATCTTGGGCAAATTGCTTAACTCCTCTGGACCTCTACAAGATGGAACAATAACAGAATCTACCTGGAAGTGTTTATGTAGCAATTTAAACAAAATTTTAAGTGTCTGACACATATTAAGCACTATATTAATGTTAGCTTTGTTTTTCTTTAAGATAAAATTAAATAACTAGCTTTTTAACAGTGGTTTATTACTATGCACAAGGGATAATCTTTCAAGAAGGCTTTCAAGAAGACTGTGTCTTGTATATAGGGATTTTTATATTACACAAATATTTCAAATATTTATTTTTATATGGAGATAATGAAGTTTATGGTTAAAAGTATGGACACTAGAGTCAGACACCGTGGTTCAAATTTTAGCCTCGTGACTTACCAGCTGTGTGACCTTAGGTAAATAACTTTTTTTTTTTTAAAGATTTTATTTATTTATTTGAGACAGAGAGAATGAGAGAGACAGAGAGCACATGAGAGGGGGGAGGGTCAGAGGGAGAAGCAGGCTCCCTGCCAAGCAGGGAGCCCAATGCGGGACTCGATCCCAGGACTCCAGGATCATGACCTGAGCTGAAGGCAGTCGCTTAACCAACTGAGCCACCCAGGCGCCCCTTAGGTAAATAACTTAAACTTGGATCTCAATTTTCACATATGTGATATAAGAATAATGATAGTATCCAACTTCAAAGATTGTTGTGGAAAATGACAATATTTATAAAGTACTTACTGATCTGATATCTGTTATATATTTGTTAAAGAAAATAATACATAAAAATGGAGTGGAATTGCCAGGACCTGCAGTAACTCTATGTTTAACCTTTTGAGAAACTGCAAGACATTTTCCAAAGCAGTTGAAATAGTTTACATTCCCACCAGCAGTACATGAGGGTTCCACTTTCTCCACATCTTTACCAACACTTCTTCTTGTCCATCTGTTTAATCCATCCCAGTGGATGTGAATTGGTATCTCACTGTGCTTTTGACTTGCATTTCCCTGAAGTCGAATGATGTTAAGCATTTTTCATATGTTGATTGGCCATTCTTGGTGAAATGTGTACTCAGATCCTTGTGCATGAAATATCTTCTTGAAGAAATGTGTATCAGAAATATGTATCAGGGCGCCTGGGTGGTTCAGTTGGTTAAGCATCTGCCTTTGGCTCAGGTCATGATCCCAAGGTCCTGGGATTGAGCCCCATGCCAGGCTCTCCACTCAGCAGGGAACCTGCTTCTCCCTCTCCCTCTGCCTGTCGCTCCCCCTGCTCGCTCATGCTCTCTCTCCCTCTTTCTCTGTTAAATAAATAAATAAATAATCTTTAAAAAAAAAGAAAGATGTATCAGAAATATGTATCAGATATATCAGAAATATCTTCCTTGTGCACATTTTAACTGGATTATTTGTCTTTTTATTATTGAATTATAAGAGTTCTTTATATATTCTAGGTGCAAGTCCCTTATCAGATAATATGATTTGCAAATATTTTCTCCAGTTCAGTGAGTTGTCTTTTCACTTTCTTGATCATGTCCTTTGAAGCACAAAATTTTTACTTCTGAACAAGTCTAATTAATCCATTTTTCTTATTGTTGCCCTCATGTTTTTGGTGTCATATCTAAGAAGTCTTTGCCTAAACCAAGATCATCATGACTTATTTCTATATTTCTTCTAAGTGTCTTATAATTTTAGTTTTTATATTTAAGTTAATGACACATTTTGATTTAATTTTTGTGTATGGTGTGAGGTAGTAGTCTAATATCTTTTTTATTTTTCATGTGGATACCCAGTTGTTTCAGCACCATGTGCTGAAGACTGTTATTTCCCTATGGAATTAACTTGGCACCTTTCTTGAAAATCAATTGACTATAAATGTAAGGCAATATTTATGGACTCCAATTCTATTCCATTGATCTATATGTCTATCTTCACACTGATATTACACTGTTTTGATTACTGTATCTTTTTTTTAAGATTTTATTTATTTATTTGACAGAGAGAGACACAGCAAGAGAGAGAACACAAGCAGGGGGAGCAGGAGAGGAAGAAGCAGGCTTCCCGTGGAGCAGGGAGCCCAATGCGGGGCTCGATCCCAGGACCCTGGGATCATGACCTGAGCTGAAGGCAGACACTTAACGACTGAGCCACCCAGGCACCCTTGATTACTGTATCTTTGTGGTAAGATTTTATTTTATTTTATTTTATTTTATTTATTTTATTTTATTTATTTTATTTTATTTTATTATTTTATTTTATTTTATTTTATTTTATTTTATTTTATTTTATTTTATTTATTTTAATGTTAGTCACCATACATCACCAGTTTTCGATGCAGTGATCCATGATTCATTGTTTTCATACAAACCCCAGTGCTCCATGCAGTACGTGCCCTCCTTAATACCCATCACCCGGCTAACCCATCCCCCGACCCCCCTCCCCTTTAAAACCCTCAGTTTGTTTCTCAGAGTCCATAGTCTCTCATGGTTCATCTCTCCTTCCAATTCCTCCCCCCTTCATTTTTCCCTTCCTTCTCCTAATGTCCTCCATGCTATTCCTTATGTTCCACAGATAAGTGAAACCATATGATAATTGACTTTCTCTGCTTGACTTATTTCACTTAGCATAATCTCCTCCAGTTCCATCCCTGTTGATGTAAAAGTTGGGTATTCATCTTTTCTGATGGATGAGTAATATTCCATTGTATATATAGACCACATCTTCTTTATCCATTTGTCTGTTGAAGGGCATCTTGGCTCTTTGCCAAGCTGTGACATTGCTGCTATGAACACTGGGGTGAATATGGCCCTTCTTTTCACTACATCTGTGTCTTTGGGGTAAATACCCAGGAGTGCAATTGCTGGGTCATAGGGTAGCTCTATTTTTAAATTTTTGAGGCACCTCCACACTGTTTTCCAAAGTGGCTGTACCAACTTGCATTCCCACCAACAGTGTAAGAGGGTTCCCCTTTCTCCACAACCTCTCCAACAGTTGTTGTTTCTTGCCTTATCCATTTTTGCCATTCTAACTGGTGTAAGGTGGTATCTCAGTGTGGTTTTGATTTGAATTTCCCTGATGGCTAATGGTGATGAACATTTTTTCATGTGTCTGTTAGCCATTTGTATGTCTTCTTTGGAGAAGTGTCTGTCATGTCTTCTGCCCATTTTTTGACTAGATTACTTGTTTTTTGGGTGTTGAGTTTGAGAAGTTCTTTATAGATCTTGGATACCAGCCCTTTGTCTGTAGTGTCATTTGCAAATATTGTCTCCCATTCTGTGGGTTGCCTCTTTGTTTTGTTGACTGTTTCCTTTGCTGTGCAGAAGCTTTTTATCTTGATGAAGTCCCAAAAGTTCATTTTTGCTTTTGTTTCACTAGCCTTTTTTTTTTTAATAAGCTTTAGTTCACTTTATTTTTCTTGTATAAAAATAGGTGGTGGTCACAGCTGGAGCCTGGGTCCTCTGCATGGAGACTCTGGTGTGGGTTTTCACAAGATAGTCAATGAATTCCTGATATGGAGACTTGGTGAACACCTTCTCCTTCCAGAGGTCAGGGGTGAGATAGCTGTAGGTCTTGGAGATGGCATCAAAAGTAGCCTTAGCAAAGTTCCCCAGGGTGGCAGTGCAGCCTCTGGCTGAGGTGTACCAGTCATCGATACTGGCCATCATCAGTAGCTTCTTGGGCACAGGGGCTGAAACAATGCCAGTGCCTCTGGGGGCAGGGACGAGACACACCAGCACAGAGCCACAGCGGCCAGTCACCTTGCATGGGAAAGTGTGGGGCTTGCCGATCTTGTTCCCCCAGTAGCCTCACCTCACAGGGATGATGGAAAGCTTGGCCAGGATCATGGCCCCACGGATGGCAGTGGCGACCTCCTTGGAGCACTTGACACCCAAGCCGATGTGTCCATTGTAATCTCCGATGGCAACAAACGCCTTGAACCTGGTCTGCTGGCCAGCATGGGTCTGCTTTTGCACAGGCATGATCTTCAGAACCTCGTCCTTGAGGGATGCTCCCAGGAAGAAATCAATGATCTCAGATTCCTTGACAGGCAGAGAGAAGAGACAGATCTCCTTCAGGGACTTGATCTTCATGTCCTTGACCAGGCAGCCCAGCTTGGTGACCTGGATCCACTCCTTGTCTTCAGCCTTGCCTCTGCGGGCTCCACGGCCTTGACCCCGGCCCGACCACGGCCATGACCTTGGCCCAGATGCCCCTGCTGAAGCCTCCATGGAAGCTGTCATGGCCTCCCATTCCAGGGCCCCCAGGCCCTCCAGGCCCTCTTGCAGCACCAGCATCATCCGCCATTTGGTGTTCTCTTGGAGAAGAAGCTGTTTCACTAGCCTTTGGAGATGCTTTCTTATACACTAACAATGCAACTGTAGAAAGAGAAATTAGAGAAATGATTCCATTTACAATAGCACCAAAACCATAAGATACCTCGGAATAAACCTAACCAAAGAGGTAAAGGATCTATACTCTAGGAACTACAGAACACTCATTAAAAAAATTGAAGAAGACACAAAAAGATGGAAAAACATTCCATGCTCATGGATCGGAAGAATAAACATTGTTAAAATGTCTATGCCTTCTATACCTTCAATGCCATCCCAATCAAAATTCCAATGACATTTTTCAAAGTGCTGGAACAAACAATCCTAAAATTTGTATGGAATCAGAAAAGACCCTGAATCACCAAGGAAATGTTGAAAAAGAAAAACAAAGCTGGGGACATCACGTTGCCCAATTTCAAGCTATATTACAAAGCTGTGATCACCAGGACAGCATGGTACTGGCACAAAAACAGACATATAGACCAATGGAACAGAAGAGAGAGCCCAGATATGGACCCTCAACTCTATGGTCAAATAATCTTCGACAAACAGGAAAAAAATATGCAATGGGAATAAGACAGTCTCTTCAATAAATGGTGCTGGGAAAATTGGACAGCTATACACAGAAGAATGAAACTCAACCATTCTCTAACGCCATACACAAAGATAAACTCAAAATGGATGAAAGACCTCAATGTGAGATAGGAATCCATCAAAATCCTAGAGAAGAACATAGGCAGGAACCTCTTTGACATTGGCCACAGCAACTTCTTTCAAGATACATCTGTGGTAAGTTTTGAAATCAGAAAGAATGAGTCCTTCAATTTTGTTCTTTTTTAATATTGTTTAGACTATTATGAGAAACTTGAATTTCCAAATGAATTTTAGGATTAGCTTATAAATTTCTGCAAAGAAGCCAGCTTGAATTTTCATAAGGATTGCATTAAATCTATAGATCAACTTGGGGAGTATCTCCATATAACAATATTAAGCCTTTTGAATTATGAACACAAGACGACTTTCCATTCATTTACATTTTCTTTCCTTTCCTTCAGCACTATTTTATAGCTTTCAGAGTATAAATTTTGCACTTTTTTGTTAAATTTATTTCTAAGTATTTATTCTTTTTTATATTCTTTTGGTTCATTGTTGACATATAAAAATATAATTAATTTATGTATATTGATCTTGTACCTGGTAACTTATATGAACTTCTTTATTCTAATAGTTTTTTGTGTATGTATTCCTTAGGATTTTATATATACAAGATCAGTTCATGTAAAAATAGAAATGGTTTTACTTCTTCCTTTCTAATCTAGATGCCTTTTATTTCTTTTTTTCTTATGTAATTGCCATGACTAGACCCTCCAATACAATGTTCAAAGGAAGTAGGTAGAGTAGATATCCTTGTTTTGTTTCTGATCTTAAGGAGAAAGCATTCAGTATTAAGTATGATGTTAGCTGCTAATTTTTTGTGGATGCCCTTTATCAGAAAGAGGAAGTTCCCTTCTACTTCTAGTTTGTTGAGACTTGTTATCATGAAGATGTGTATTTTATCAAATGTTTTTTCTGCATTTATTGAAATGATCATGTAGCTTTTGTCCATTATTCTATCAGTATGTTACATTACCTTGATTGATGTTAAAGCAACCTTGTGTTCCTGGGATAAGTCCCACTTGATCATCATATCTGATACTTTTTATATGTTGCTGTGTCCACTTTGCTGGTTTTTTTTTTTTTTTTTTTTTTTTGAGGATTTTTGTGTCTGTATATTCATAAGGGATAGTGGCCTGTTAGTTTTATTGTCATATCTTTGGTTTTGGTATTAGGTTAATATTAGCCTAATAAAATAAGTTGGGCAATGTTCCCTCCTCTTCTTTTTGGAAGAGTTTGTGAAGAAATAGTATTAATTCTTCTTTAAATGTTTGGTAGAATACAATAGTAAATCTGTCTGGGAATGGGCTTTTCTTTGTGTGAAATTTTAAAACTACTAATTCAATCTCTTCACTTGTGACACCTCTGTTCAGATTTTTTCAATTTCTTCTTGAATCAGTGTTGGTAGTTTGTGTCTTTCTAGGAATTTTTCCATTTCATCTACGCTATCTAATTTGTTGGCATACAGTTGTTCATAATATTTGCTCATAAAATTTTTTATTGCTGGAAGATTGGAAGTAGCATTCTCTCCTTCATACTTGGTTTAGTAATTTGAGTCTTCTCTCTTTTTCCATTGGTCAGTCTGGTTAAAAGCTTGTCCATTTTGTTGATCTTTTTTAACAACCAACTTTTGGTCTTGTTGATTATCTCTATTGGTTTTGTATTTTCTATTTCATTAATGTTGTTTCTAATCTTTATTATTTCCTTCCTTCTGCTTCCTTTGGGTTTAGTTTGCCTTTTTTTTTTTTCTAGATCCTTAAGGTGGAAGGTTAGGTTACTGATCTCTTTTTTATATAGGTGTTCAGAGCTATAAATTTCTCTTTAATCAGTGCTTTCAATGTATCCTATAAGTTTTGGTATATTGTACCTTCACTTTCATTCATCTCAAAGTATTTTCTGATTTCCTTTGTGATTTCTTCTTTGATCCATTTGTTATTTAGAAGTGTGTTAGTTGATTTCCACATATTTGTGAGTTTCACAAATTATTTTTGTTGTTGGTTTCTAACTTCATTCCTTTGTGGTCAGAGAACATACTTTGTATGACTTCAGTCCTTTTAAATTTATTGAGTCTTGTTATATGACCTTGCATATGGTCTATCCTGGAGAGTGTTCTATGTGCACTTCAAAAGAATGGGCATTGTACTGTCATTACATGGAGTGATCTAAAGATGCTTTTTCTAGTTGGTTTATAGTGTTGTTCATATCTTCCACTTTCTTGTTGATCTTCTATTTTTTCTAGCCATTATTTGTGGGAGAGCAAGACCTCAGTGGGTAAAAGAAACAATAATAACAGGAACACACATATATGGCAAAAGCTGTATGCCTATGGCAAAAGCCAACCATTCCCCCATCATTCCATACTGAAAACCGTACATGCTGAAAACAGCAATGATGGCGGATAAGATAGTTAGGCCTACTGAGGTTGGCTCTCCCATCTCCTGCAGCCCCCTAGCTAATGCCTCACTAGGACCCATACTGATAGTCATGTACACAGTTCCTCGCTGCCCCTCACATGATTGCTTTCTTGAGTTGTTTTTTCTTTGCATCCACAGACTGTACATTCTAAGAAAATAAAATCAAGAGTCCACCCAGACTCTGGGCTTCACTTCCATGCCTGCACTTCTCGGCAATCCCTGGTGGTGCAGCCCGTTCGGGCCTCTTTTTGTTCCAAATTATTGGACTCGGAGTAATCATTTCATCTCAACAAATGCTCTACATGACAATTATTAAACATAGGTTAGTGAAGTCTCCAACTATTAGCATTCATGGTGCACATATTTTTATTTTAATTCTATAAATATTTCCTGCTTAGCCCTCTACCCATTTGCTATACTTGAAAACCATATTTAAACCTTAATACCCCACCAGAGTTCATCCACCTTTGCTCCTTTTGTCCACATACACACCAGAGAGAGACATAAAACTTTGGGAATGGAGAGGAGTAAATGTGGGGGAGTCCCAGAGCTTGGTGGTATAAAGGATCAGTATAGTACACTAGTGGCAGACTTAAAAGATCAAGTCAGGTTAAATATGATGGAAGTCTGAATTCCAACTAGGAAACTTCAAAGTTCAGGGCTCTAAGCTGTATATTAGAAATCACAGATGAGATGATTTCATGGTTAATTGATTTTTGACAAGAGTGCCAAAACAATTCAATGAGAGACAGAATAGTCTTTTCAACAAATGGTGCTGAGTCAACTAGACATCCACATACAAAAAAAAAAAAAAATCACAGTTAGACCCCTATGTTACACAATATACAAAAATTAATTCAAAAGGGATCATAGACCCAAATTTAAGAGCAAAAACTATAAAACTCTTGGAAGAAAACAAAGGAGTAAAACCTTGAGTAGGCAAAGTCTTCTTAGATATCACACCAAAAGCATAAGCAATTAAAGAAAAAATAATTAGACTTCATCAAAATTAAAAACTTTCGTACTTCAACAGATGCTATTAAGAAAATGAAAAGACAACACACATAAGGGGAAAAAATATTTGCAAATAATATATCTGATAGGGACTTGTGCCCAGAGTAAATAAAGAACACTTACAATTTAACAACAACAACAAAAAAGCCAATTAAACGAATTAAAACAGAGGCAAAGGATTGAATAGACATTTATCCAAAGAAGATATACAAATGGCCAACAAGCACATGCTTACCATCATTAGTCATTAGGGAAATGTAAATCAAAACCACAGTGAGACTGTAGCATGGCCACCGGCGCAGCTGCCTCCTTAGCATTCTTGAGTCAGGAGCACGGAGCCCTGGGGATGGTGGGGGGTGGTCTGCGAGTCCCGGCTCTGATCACTGTGGACAGTTTTTCCTTCGGCTGTGAGCGCTCCAGCCACACCTGCTCTTTCACCTTCAAGGTAGAGGAAGAGGATGATGTGGAGCACTATGTTGGCTTTGACCATGCTCTGCCTCACTGAGGGGGCCAAAGAGGAGTGTAGTGTGGTAGAAGTCATGGCCAGGAACCATGACCACCAGGAGATTGCAGTCCCTGTGGCCAACCTCAAGTTGTCCTGCCAACTCATGCTCAGTTTGGATGACTTCCAGCTCCAGCCACCTGTAACCTTCTGTCTGAAGTCAGGTTCTGGCCCTGTGCATATCAGAGGGTAGCACCAGATTGTTACTATAAGCAATGATATTTCTGAGGAAGGAGAGAGTGAAGAAGAAGGGAGTGTGCAGGAGGAAGCTGAGTTGTGTCTCATCCTGCCTGCCAAGAAGCAGGGGGGCAGGCCCTAGTCTCCTTGGAGTGGTAGGAACTCTGAACTTCTATCCTGACCATTTTTGCCCCACTTGCCTATGAGATCGAAGGTCAGCATCTGAAGCTCAGGACTACACATTTCTTATACTTTTTACATTTTTGAATAAAGGTTAAAATAAAGTGATGTGAAGGGTTTTTTGCAAAAACAAAACAAAACAAAACAAAAACCCACAGTGAGATACTACTTGACGCTCACTAGGATTGCTATAATAAAAAAGATGGACAAGACTAAGTGTTGACGAGGATGTGGAGAAATTGAAATTTTTATACACTAATGGAATATAAAATGGTACAGACCCTTGGGGAAATAGTTTAGTTGTTCTTTAAATAATTAAATAACTAAATATGCGGTTACCATATGACCCAGACAGTCTACTCTGAGGTATATCCTCAGGAGAAGAGAAAGCATATGTCCTCACAAAAACTTGTACATGAATATTCACAGCAGCATTATTCACAAAGTCCAAAATGGAAAAAACCTGAATATCCATAAACTGAAGAATGGATAAACAAAATGTGTCATAAAAATATAATGTAATAATATTTGGCCATAGAAAGGAATAAGGTACTGATACATGCCACAACATGAATGAATCTTGAAAACGTTATGCTAGGTGAAAAAAGCCAGACACAAAATGCCACACATGTTGTATGATTCCATACAATCATAAAAACCATTGAATTTTATACTTTAAAATATTGAACTTTATGGTATATGAATTGTATCTCAATAAAGCTATTGTTTTTTAAAATGTGAATAAGATAATTTCCCAACTCTTAAGAAAGTCACACTTCAGCATGGGTAAAATTGTCATTGCTGGTTGTTTAGAATTGAGCCTCTGTCTGGACTTCTCACCCGAGATATCAGTGCCCTTGGGATAAACTCCTGTTACCTACCTGGAAGATGATTCTCCTGAACATCAGGTGAATGCCATACCCCATTATGCCAACGGTCTGTCCAACTGTGGCATACCTGCAGTAGACACTCAGAAATCCTTCTTGAACTAACTTGGTTTCTACCACATTCTCTCAGCTTGTCTGTGGGAAACTCAGCCTCATGCTGGGTCACTGTGATTCTTGATACCAGTCCTGACTACCTGGATGATTTACTACCTCAGAAATCTTTCTGTTTTCATCAACTGTCCTAGTGGATATGAGTCTTGCTTGTTCTACTTCAACCAAGGTCCATTTCTGACCATGCTGAATAGATCTCCTTTCAGCTACCTGTCAAGTGAATTCATACGGCTGGTGAGGCAATATGGTCTAACACAAGAATATAGCAGTTAAGAGTCCAAGCCTCCACAATCCCCAATTTAGATAAATAGCAAAGCTTGGTCTCTCTTCCTTCTCTCCCAGCCTCCTCTTTTCAACTTCACACTGTGGAAAGAATGATCTTTAAAAAATGTGAATCGGATCATGCCTCTTCTTTGCTTAATTGCTAACACAGATTGAATGCTTAATGTCAAGTACATTTCTAAGCCTTTTATGTTTATTGATGCGATACATCTTCACAACAATAAGTATTCTTCTTCTTCTCATTTTATAGATGAGCAAGATGAGGTATGGAAAAGTTAAGTTGCTTATCCAAGAGAACACATTCACTAAGTGGTTGGGGTGAGAAATGAACTTAGACAGCATGTCTCCAGAGTCCTTGAGCTCAGCATTACACCATCCCCCTTTCAACAGCTGTTCATCCCACTGAGAATAAAATTCTTACCATGGTTTTCAAGGCCTACACGATCTGATACCTGCTCTCCTCATCTTCTACCACTGCCCAGTACCTGAACTGATCATAATCCAGTCACAAGAGCCTGGGGTTAATTCCTAGTATGTGTCAAGCTCTACCCCCACCCCAGCATCTTTGCACTTTGAGTTGCCTCTCTGATGTATCTTCTCTCCTCCCCTCCTTCATATGTCTGGCTCTTTAAATGTTGCCATGTCAGAGATCTTCCCTGATCTTCCTCTCTTAGCAAATACTTCCTCCCCAGCTCTCTGTCCCCAGACCATTCTTGTATGACAGCAGCCTTCTCATTTTGTTCCGATCATTTTGTCAATGTGTTTACCTGATTATGAACTACCTCCCCTGCTGGACTGTGGGATCTTGAAGATGGGAGCTATGTCTGATTGGTTCACCTGGCACCCAGCTCTCTATCTGACATGATGTCAGCACTTAACCAAAATTAGCTTAATGAATGATGAAGAGGGCTTAACCTATACCTTTGTGATAGGACATATCAACTTATACTGCTATTATTCTAAACTTCTTAAAGCAGAGCTCTATTTTGTTAATCTGTATGCCCTTTGCGTCTAGTATATTCACACTGGAATGCTTTAATATATATTGAACAAGGAGAATGAATAAAGACGTGAGCCATTAAGGACCAGGATTCACCAAGAAAGGCTTTACAGAAGAGGTATACTTAAATGACTCACTTCAGTTACCAAAAACATTTTTTCAAACATAAAAGATATGCATTTTTAAGGCTCCTTATGAAGCAAACAGTTCTTGCTAAATAACATATCAATCATTCAAATGTAACTGAGAAAATACCATATGGATACTTGTATTGCAAAAAAAGCCATGGGTTTAAGTTATATAGGAACCTACAGAAAAAGAGAATTTTGCCAAACATTTAAATAGTGACAAGGTGTTAATGTTGGTCTCCAAATCCCTAAAGTGGCAGACCATATCTATGCATACCTTCTGAACTGGATCAAAGGCCAGTTGATTTAATCCTCAACAATGGTATTTAGTGGGGATCAATTATTTTTTAATTCAAACGAGTGATGAATGAGGCAGATGTGGATTAAATCCCGTTGTTGTATAGGCTGTTTACTTTACTCATACTTAACCTATAATTCATCATTCTTATAATACAGTGCTTCAGACAAGTTTGTGAAGTCAGAGTGTGGGATTAGAAAGACAGCTCTATTATTTACCTGCTGTGTGACTTCAGGCAAATTATTCTCTAAACTTTGGTTTCCTGGCTTATAAAATTGGGATAATGGTAGTACCTGAATGTGAAATGCTTCCCATAGTGCCTGTCATACAGAAATCCTTCACTAAGGGTTAGATATTAATAGTAGTGTTTTGGGTCATGTGGAGGAGGAAACACTTGTTTGGCTATCAAGAGATCTGAGTTCTAGTCCCCATTCTTTCACTAACTAGTTGTAAGACTTTGGGCAAACCCTTTGGCCATTTTCGGTCCCAGCTTCCTGTTTGATAAATGAGGGCATTTACATGACTATTTGTTTCAGATCTCTATTACTGCGTAATAAACCATCAAAACTTAGTGTCTGAAAATGACAATTCATTATTCTCATAGTTCTGTGGGTTGGTTGGTAGCAACTGGAAGGTTCTTTTGCTCTATGTAGTATAGCTAAGGTCACTCAAGGAGCTGCATTCAGCTGGGAGTTTGACTGAAGTAGTAATACATAAAGTGGCCTCTCACCATCTACAGTCTCTCTCTTCGTGTCCTCTCTTCATTCCACAGTCTAGCCCAAGTATCTTTACAACAATGCTTCTATGCGGGAGTATTCCAAAAAGGCAAGTTCCAATGTAAAGGGTTTATCAAGCCTCTACGTCATCTCACTTGCTGATATTCCACTGGCCAGAGCCAGTCAGATGACCAAACCTGAGTCCATTTGGAAGAAGACTACCCAAGGGCATGAATCCTGTGAGGAGTGTTTCATTGGAGACCGTCAATGGAAGAGTCTACCTCACCACGATTCCAGATTTTCTCCAGAATCAGCCTATGCCAATTTAATTATCTAGTGCTTAGTACCTAGATTTCTTTCCATGGTCCTTTCCGGTTTGTCATTTTGCTTCTTAACACACTATTGTTTCATGAATATGGCATGCTTATGGAAGCCATCATAAGTCAAATTCCCTTGTCTATAAAAAAAAATAAGCTGTAGACAAATTTTCCACTTTCACTTTTGTTGGAGTTTTCCCTAACTGTTGACTTGGCCCCTAATCCTTCTGGATCCGATGTATTTCAATATGCTAAATTTTCAATCACTTGAAATTTTAAGTACCATTCCCCACCTCACAAAAATTTCACTACCTTTCCTTAGGCTTCCCTTAGTCCACTCTCTTTCCCTACCTCCTTTCTCCTTTTGTATCTCCCTGAGAGGCATTTACCTAAGGTTTCCAGCTCTAGCTGCTCAGTGTTTATATGGCTCTAATCTGGATCTTTTGTGGAGCTTTCCCTCTGCATCCTCCTGGGAACAGAACAAAGGCAGCTCTCTTTACATAATGTCCAAGTGCTGCTCTTGTGTCACGTGTTTCTGCAAATGCTGATCATCTGCCTCTTGATGCTGAAAAGAGACGCTCGGAGTTTTCGATCCATCTGGAGCCATCTAGAGGATGCATAGGTTCAGGAAAACCCCCATCTCCCCAGCTGACAGCCCCATGTGCATTGGCACCATTGCACCCACTCTGTCCCTTGTCATCCACATGCAATTTGAAAGGCAAAGCAACAAACCACTGTTCAGTAGAACAAGCTGTTTCACACTATCTTCAGGGACATACCCTGTTGTTGCTGATATAAAAACTTCAGGCAGGGGTTGGGTTTTTCATCTCAAAATGCCCCATTCTGGTCTCTGGCTGAGTCATTTCAGGTTGAGGTGGAAATCTAGCAACTGTCTGGTTAATGGGATCCATTGAGGCAGCAGGGGGTCTGGCTAAGTTTAGCACTTACCAACAAGAAAGAGCTTGGAGTCTAGGCTTTCCACAAGGCTAAAAAAATCTTGTTAAAAGGCATTTCAGGAAGCTAAACAATCACTTCCCTGGGCTTCCTCTCTTTAGGAATCAACAAAACAAAAGTCACACAGATCTTATCTGATAATTGCTATTAACTATGCTGTACTGTTTTCCCAATGTTATCTAGTATGTCATTGATAAGACATAGAATAGAGCTAGGGTGGTTCCTTCAAAAAAGCATCATGCCAGGAAGTTACTAATATGTCAAATAGTTTCAAGAAGGCACACCAAGCACACTGATAGAATTTTTGAAACTATATATTTTATAAAGTAATATGGATCCATTAATGAAACATCAGCACTAAATACAAACCACCTGACACATGTGATCCTTTCCGAAGACAGATTAGAAATCCAAGCTTGTCATGACTTTGCTCACTTTTTAATTTAGTGTAAATATATCTGAAGTTAATGTGCGTTTTGAAAAGAACTCAACTCCCAGTAAAAATCAAATGTTCTGAAAATTCTCCAGTTTATGTAAATGATCCAAGAATATTATGCTTCTTATATGTGTGTGTACTTTAAGAAAATCATTTTAAGAAAATGAATTTTAACAGGAGAAAGAATAATCAGTTAAATACATTAAAATAGAAAATATATTGTTCATTGTGTCTGTCTAGCATTACTGCATAATGGAAAAATTCTTATCTTAAAAAGACTAAGATTCTGTGTAGGCATAGAAAATATCTGAGCAGATCTACAAGAGAATATTAACAGTGTTTGACTCTGGGTAGAGAAACCAGGGGTGGCAGGGAGATTCAGTTCACATTTTATATATTCATTATATGGTAAACTTTATAACATTATCATGCATTACTTTATCATAGAAAATTAGTGGAAAAAGGACAAACTTAAGTTTTTCATTTTATTTTATTAATCTTATCCCCAGGTCACAAGTAAAAGTTAATAGGAATAGAATTCACAGAATTCATAGCATTTTAGAGTTGGAGACTTTTGAGATCATCTATTCCATTACATCAACTATTTCTAAACTAGTGCTAAGTTTACCCAGTTTGCCTAACACCAAACACAACTACATTCCAATAGAGCTAAAGAATGTGGGCAGCCATTGGAGTTCACCTTAATGGAATCTGATCTACAGTTGAAGGTGTGTGGTGTAGGTTTCTGCTTTACCCCTTAGTGTCATGAAGCGTCAAGATCATTCTTTCAAGAAATGGGTAAGATAGGCAGAAGAGGGGTTTGCCTACCAGGGTGAGCCTTAAGACACCAAAAGCATTCCCTCCCAACTACCCCCTAATTTCCAAATACATTCCATTACAGATTTAGACTTTTTTTTTGTAGAGAGAGAGAGAAAGAGGGGGAGAGAGAGAGCCCAAACAGGGGGCAGAGGGAGAGGGAGAGAGAGAATCTCAAGCAGGCTCCACTCTCAGCACAGAGCCCAACGCGGGGTTTGATCTCACAACCCTGAGATTATGACTTGAGCCAAAATCAAGAGTCAGCCGCTCAACCTACTGAGCCACCCAGGTGCCCTCAGATTTAGACTTTTGAATGAAGACACATTTACTGAAATGCATATGTCCCTGTGAGGGGTAAGCAAAAAATAAATAAATAAATAACACAAAGAAGAATTGAACCTACTGATTCTTTCCTGAACCTTGGGAAGAAAGCTGGTGAAGGGAGAAGAAAAATTGGGGATACCATAGAGAGGAAAGGATATGCTAAGGAAAGCTTGGCCTGTGTCATTCTTCTGTCTACAGAATCCTACTGCCATGTAATAAGCTTTAGAAAGTGGCTTTTGGTGATAACTTGAACTTTTCTAAAACTAAGCAACACCAGCAATTCCTCAAGTTTGCAAATCCCAGTAGCTCCCCTCCTTGTGATCTCACTGCTGTCTCATCACCCTTTTCTGGGAAGAGCATGATTTATCAGTTTGCTCTACACTTGTATGGAGACCCCTGAGCCCAAGGCTTTGCTTGGAAACGATGTAGTCAATATTGTATATCACAACCTAATGAGAAAGAGGAACATTGAACAACTGGAAGGAGAGCTCTAAAGAAGTTCAGGATGCTACAGGAAAAGTGTATGTAGGTGCATGTGTGGGCATGTGTGTATGCGTGCACACACACACACCACCTCCTCACTACTACTCATCATTAGGACTCCAGTAATTGGGTCCCTAGCTCCTGGTAACCTTCCCTAACTACTCACGGCATACTGACTGAATACACATCTCTCAGTCTTTTCAGGACTATAGTGTAATTATTGTGTTTCTTACTTACCTCCTTCACTACACCATAAAAATCTTTGTGGGCAGTGACTGTGTCTTCTATCCCATCTCCCAACACCATGCCCAACATACAGTAGGTACATGATACATTTTTGGTGAATGAAGGAAGGAGGGAAATGGAGCCACTTAACTGCATTTTAACACTACAACTAGAAATTTCTTTCTATACAGAACACAAATTTCAAAAGAATTATGAATGCCTCCTTCACCCAGCAATGATTCTTAGGAGCTCTTCATGGTTGTAGCTTGGGTGGGAGTCTTACAAACAGCATTTGGCAGTCGTCTTCCTTCTTGTCTTCCAGGAAGAGAGAATTCTAAATAATGCTTATTCAAGAATTCCCAGGTTTCTGCATGGGTATTAAGATTTGGAGTTTGCAGGGAGGAATGTTGGACAATGAACTGAAAATAAGAGAAGAAAAGAATGAGAAGGAAAGGAAAGGACCAGCCACGCGGGGTGGGGAAAACCAAAGAAAGAGCTAAGAGAATTGGCAGAATCTCCAGGGCAAGGTTGTGTTAGGTTGGCGATTCCCATTTCAAATTTGCACACGCCTCTGGAACTCCCTGAAGGCTTTCGTGAGGGAAAACCCCACCTACAGGTTCTGGATGAAACGTTCCTCCTGGCTTCTAGAAATGAGTCCCCTGGTCCTACTATTACTCATTTCCTGGAAAAGTCATAACTGGTCTATCCTGACCTTCAGAGCCATTCAGATTCAAGAAGAAATTAGAGAAATCATTCAGAAAAGCCTCAAAAACCCATTGCTCTGTCTTCTTTATCAAAAACTTCATGAACATTTTTACTGCTACTTTCTTTGGCATGTTCTGGGTGAATCAGCATGAAAACAAAGTGACTTCACTACCAAGTTGAAATTTAATTCTACAAAGGATGCTATTTCTAGTTTTGAAAAACTGTGCTCAGAACTTGAATCTAAAGTAATAATATACCCTTTCAGGCCTTATGTAAAGTCATCCCTATAACCTGAAGCTTGGCATGATCTCTAGTTTTAGTGGTGCTGTTATTACCTATATTTCTTTATTTGTCACAACAATCACAGTCTTGTTTTCTACCTTGGCATTGGTAACTATAGCTTACCTTTCAGGAAAAACATATTCATATTACCCTTACCTGTGCATGATTACCTGGAAAGCAGAAAAGCCAGTCTTGAGAATATGCCATCCATAATTCCCTCCTCCCTTAGCCAAGCTCTTGGGATTTTAACATTTTAATTAGGAGAGGTTCTTTTCTCCAATTCAGTAACGTCTTTACAGGCTGAGTTTGAGTATGGCCTATGGACTCAAGCTCTAGACTGTAGGTCCCTCCCTGAAATAACTGCCATCACCCAAAAGAAGCAGATAATCGCCTTCTATGCACAAGGCAGTGTATTTTGCAGTGCCAAGTTGCAGGAATATCTATGTGGGTTTGTGAGAAAATCTGGCCTAAATACTTCAGCATCTATAGACAAGCAAGTGTGTGGTTTATCCCAATGTAGCCCTTCCATCACAAGATGACACATGCACCATGATATTAATAAAGTCCATCAGTCATGATGAGTCTCAATCATCGACTGTTTCCCAAAAGTTTTACTTCTTGCAACCACTACATCTCATCTTTCACACAATGTATTTGTACTACAGATACCTGCAGATACATATATATTAGTAGATCAATTGCTTCAAAAGAAAGAGAATGAAGGGGTATATAACAAAGAGATATAACTTCACTTGTATAATGAAAATATATTTAACTTGAATTTGTGCTTTAGGCACTACAGAAGCGGTGAACCAAGCAACTAATTTACCACCACATGTAGAATGATCCATAGATTATGAGAGGCTACATTGAGTGGACACTAAAACTTTCATTCCATTCAAACCCTGCCAAAACTCTTGGGATGGTTAAATTCTTATTAACAGAGTATTCTCATTAAGAAGGAAAAAGGGAGGAGCACCTGGGTGGCTCAGTTGGTTGAGCATCTGACTCTTTGTTTTGGCTCAGGTCATGGTCTCAGGTTTGTGAGATCGAGCCCCATGTTGGGCTCTGTGCTGAGTGTGGAGCCTGCTTAAGATTCTCCCTCTTCATCTGCCCCTCCCACCCCACTTGCCTTGTGGGTGTGCTCTCTCTCCCTCTAAAAGTAAATAAATAAATCTTTAAAAAAAAGGAAGGAAAAAGGGAATGATGTTATCAAAGCAGCAATATAGGTCGATCCCAACTTTCATCCCCCTCACAAAGCAACCAACAAGCAACTATCCATAGACAAGACACCTTTGTGAAAATCCCAGAACCCAGGGGTGAGGCTGAGGTATCCCTTTGGATCACAGAGACTGAGCAGGATAGCATTAGAAGAGTAAGAGAAGCAGCTACGCTCTGACCACATTGCCCCTCCCCAGACAAGCGCAGTGCCACACCAAGAGGGCCTCCTGGGCCTACAGTTTCTCTAGTGGGTAAAAGAGAGCCGAAAGCAGACATCCAGCTTCCCCAGCTTTATGGAATGCTTCCCAAGGGGCTCAAGTAGGGAAATCTGCAGGGCTTGGCCACGGAAGATCAGATAGAAATGGAGAAGGGGATCGGGGCTTACAGTTAACAGTACTCAGATCTTGGCAAGACCACATTCCTCCTCCCAGCTGTGCTCCAGCAGGGATTCCAGCCAGCAACTCTGCCCATCTACAGAGCTGAGCTTATGGCCCTGTATGACCAGGGAGCACAGTGGGCATTTCTGCCTGGTTCACACCCACACAGGGAGGAAATCACAGTTGAAGCCCCGCCCAACTGCTGAGTGTAGCCTCACCTAACCAGAGAATCTGGGCAGCTGCAGAAATGAAGCCAGCAGTCCTGCCCAACAATGGAGTATAGCCCCTGGCTCTGCATAACCAGGAAGTCTTAACAGTGACACTGGACAGCCTCAGAACCCAGCTGTCAGCACAACCCAGCCTACAGTACCACCCAACCACAGCCTAGCCAGTGATACAGTCCAATCATGAAGCATTCTCTGTGGCCCCTCCCGACAAAAAAGCCTGGAAAGTGACCACCACCTAACCATGGAGCAAAGACTGTAGCCCCGCCCACCTGCAACTGGTTTCCCCTCCTGACCAAAATGTCCAGCCAGTGAACTTGATCAGCAACAGAACACAACAAGTGGCCTACATGATCACGAAGCTCAGCCTACAGCCCAGCCCAACTTCAGGGCACAGCCTGCATCCCTGCCTACTCACACAGCAGTGTGCTGCCCTGCTGAAACAGAGTCCAGCCAGCAGCAGCATATGGTTGGGGATCACAGCCTGAGACTCCACCACACACGGAGTAATTGCAGAAAAAAGCCTATAGCCAGGGCCAATCAAGGAATCCAACCAGGGGTACCACTCTGCCAGAAACAAAGCAGGTGACCTCATCTGACAAGAGGTGACTGCAGAGCCCAGCTAGTGGCCTCACCTGACCATGGAGCACAGCCAGCAGCCCTGCCTGATCAGAGAGCACAGTGGTCTTGCTAGAATATGGAGACCAGCCAACTGCAGAACCCATTCAACAGCACTCCCCTTGTCCTGGGAGCACAGGCGGTGGCCTTGCCCAAATAGAGACCCCAAAAGCAAGCTCCACCTTCCCAAGGATGTTACCAGCTGACCCATCCAGAACTCCAAGCTGAGCTGATTGGTGAAGAACCATCCCTGCCAACGTGAATCTATAAAGAGGAGGAGACTGCTTATTCAGATGCATAGATACCAATGCAAAGAATCAAGTATCATGAAAAATGAGGTAAACATGACATCACCAAAGACACTAATAAAGCTCCAATAACTGACCCTAAAGAAATCGAGATCTATAAACTGCCAAGGAATTCAGAATAACCCTCTTAAAGAAGTTCAGTGAACTACAAGAATACACAGACACCAAAATTAAGAAAACAATCCATGAACAAAATGAGAAGTTCAACAAAGAAATAGAAACCATAAAAAGTCACAGAAATTCAAGAGCTGAGGAATACAATGACTTAACTGAAAAATGCAATAGAAACTGTCACAACCAAGAAGATATTCAAATGGGCATCAGGTACATGAAAATGTGCTTAACATTACTAATCATTAAGGAAATACAAATCAAAACCACAGTGAGATGTCACCTCACACCTGTTAAAATGGCTAGTACCAAAAAGACATAGCAAGTACTTGTGAGGATGTAGAGAAAAGGGAACCCTCATGCACTGTTGGTGGGAATGCCCACTGGTGCAGTCACTATGGAGAACACTATGGAAGTTGCTTGAAAAATTAAAAATCGAACTAGCATATGATCCAGCAATTCCACTTCTGGGTGTATATTCAAAGGAAATGAGATCACTGTATCAAAGAGCTATCTGCAACCTCATATTCATAGCAGCACAATTGACAGTAGCCAAGATATGAGAACAACCTAAGTGTCCATCAGTGGATGGATGGATAAAGAATATATATATTTTTTATATTTATATTCAGCCATAAAAAATAATGAAATCTTGCCATTTGCAACAACATGGATGAAACTTGAGGGCATCATGCTAAGTGAAATAAATCAGACAGAGAAGACAAAGACTGTATGATCTCACATATATGTGGAACCTAAAGACGGTCGAGCTCATAGAACCAGAGAACAGACTGGTGGTTGCCAGATGCGAGGAGTAGGGTGTGGAGAAAATGGGTAAACGTAGTCAAATGGTACAAAGTTCTAGTTGTAGGGTGATTAAGTTCTGGGGATATAATGGAGCATGATAACTGTAGCTAACAATACTGTACTGTATATTTGAAAGTTGCTAATGAAGCAGAATTTAAAAGTTCTCACCACACACACAAATTGTAACTATGTGAGGTGATGGATGCATTAACTAACCTTATTGTGGTGATCATTTTGCACTATGTACATATATAAAATCACTACATTGTTCACCTTAAACTTACACAACGTTATATGTCAATTATATATCTCCAGGAAGCTGGAAAAATGCCAGGGTGGGGGACCCTAAATAATTGAAAGCTAACATCTCATCAAATCTAAGAAGTTAGCCCATTCTCCCATTTCTGGAGTAGATAGTTACAATTTATATTTTCCTGTTTGGGGCAGTTCAGCAACAGCCAAGTGTGTAGTCACAACAAAGCAATGTGGCTCCTGTGACTCATCCAAATTGGGGCACAATTAGCAAAATGTGTTCCCATAAATGGCAGTTTCACTACTAAATTCTGGGGAGAAACCAGGAGCCATGTAAGACAGAACAGCTTGGGGAAAATGGTAAGTCAGTCTAGCTAAAGTAAAATACATTGGTTATGTCTGGGTGAAGAAGGTCAAAGTCAGAATGACTTGAGAGTTGTTAAGAGTTACTATTAGAATTCCCAAGCTGAATAGCAGCCATAGCCTGTAGCAATTTTTGAGTGGGGAAAAAATATGTAGACTCTAAATATTGGACTCAGGAGAATAGTATATTTGTCAGACTAAGCAAACACTCCAACTTTAACAATTCTAAATTTAGAACCAGTCTTGAACTGTTGGAGGTCTGTGTCTACATGGGCTGAAAAAGGAAACTTCTTGGTTCCTACTCCTTAGTGCCTACAAGAATAACAACTCCTTGATCTCAAGATCAATGAGGACAAGGAAAGGATGGATTTTTTTTTTCTTTTTTGTCCTTTATATCTCAAAGTTGAGTCAGCTGTCAACCGGAATTTGGCCATGATGCAGAACCACAGACCTGGGTTTCCCAGGTACGCAGCTGTGACCTGTGGGGATATGATGAGATGCAGGGAGTTTTGGAAAATAGAGCTACCAAGTTGCCAATATATAAAACAGATGTAGGGAAGAATGAGAAAACAAGGCCCTACAAATGCTTTCCTTTCCTGCCCTGAAGCCCTCCTTTGGCCTGTACTCTGATGTGGGTAGGAAGGCATTTCTACCTGGCTTCCCTCAGGAAATGAAGTTTGGCCTGAGCTTTGAAGTATGCAGAAGAAGAAAACAATGTTTCAGACAGTTTCAGACAGGGATGTGGGAAGGTCCTGTGTCAAAGATATTATGACACATTCAAGGCACAGAAATAGGGTTAGTGTGGCTAAACTACAAGGAGTCAGGGGGAGAGTACTTGAAAGCAGAGCTAAAGTGTCAAGTCACCCTTGAAAGCCATGCCATTTTAATTTGTCTATCTTTAGGCTCAGAACAATGAGTAGCCAATGCAGGTTATTTAGAGAGGCACTATATACCCAGATTCTCATTTTGTGATTACTCTGTATGGATGGTGGTGAATGTATTGGAGGCAGAAGGACTGGGCTCAAAGAGGCCTTTCAAGAGACTAGTCCAATCATCTAAACTGGAAATGATTGTAGCTTGGACCAGGGTGGTACCAGAAGAGATGAATGGGAGGGGATGGGTATAGGAGGGAAAATCAACACAGCTCGTTTGATGGATTGGTTATAAAGAGTAAGAGAGATGGAGGTGCCAAAGATGAATCTTGGGTGTCTATCATGTCCAACTGGGGAAGCTGCTGACTAAAGTAAGGAATACCAAAAGAGGATCAGATATTGGAGAGAAAGCATAAAGTCAGACTTGGCCCTGATTAACTGAGATGTCTCTGCAACTTGAAAGGGAAGGTGTTGAGTAGGACATTGGATGCGCCGGTTTGAATCTCAGAGGAGAGATTTGGGATGAGGCTATACCATTTTTAATAATCATTGTTGGAAAAAAAAATAAAATAATCATTGTTGGATGTGGATGAGTTTGCCTCACAGGAAGAGTTATAGAGAGAGAATGAAAAGAGGCCTCAAACTGAGTCTTGAGAAACTATCATTGGGCCTATAGGAGAGGATGCACCTCCTACATAGAAGTAGGAGAAAAATCATGGGTACATGATGTCAGGAAGAAAGAGTTTTCAGAATTAGCTAAAATTTAATAGTGTCAGAATTAAAAGAAGTGCCTAAATAAGGAAATCTACAAGGTAGAAACTTTAAGCAAGCTTGGCCTGCTACTGGGGAGAGAAGTAGTATTATTGATCAAGAGAGTGGTCAGTGGCAAGAATTCCAAGGTGTACAGGTTGCAGGCTCAACAGAATGGGTTGTCCTGGAATGGGATTTGTAGTTGTGGGTTTTGGTATGGATTCATCTAAGGTTTTCGACAAGACATGCAGGGATTAGGCCTGGGTTTGGGTAGCTGTTTCTGGGAATGGCCTGGGGGTGGCCTAGGGGATTGTTAAGGATTGAGAAGTTAAGATTTCTTTTCACAGGGAGGATTATCCTTTTCTTGGTCCTCAGCCCATCCAGTGATCCCAACTGACTTGACAGGTGCTGACTTCTTCCTACATTGCCTCTGCTCCATTTCTAAAATGATTCTTAATCTAACACAAATTTATAACAACCAATTAATGGCCTGGAAACACTTGATTTGGTTAATTATAGACACACACATTTATTTTAGTTGTAATGTCTCCTCTTTCATTTATGATTTTATATACTGGAGTCTACTCCCTTTTTTTCTTTGTCTAGCTAAAGCTTTGTCAATTTTGTTTACCTTTTTAAAAAAAACAGCTCATTTTGTTAATCTTTTTTTATTGTCCTTCTGGTCTCCATTTCATTTATTTCTGCTCTGATCTTTATTATTTCCTCCCTTCTGCTAACTTTGGGCTTAGTTTTGTTCTTCTTTTTCTAGTTCCTTGAGGTGTAAAGTTAGGTTATTGATTTGAGATCTTTCTTTTTTTCTTAATGTAGGTGTTTATCACTGTAACCCTCCTTCTTAGAACTGCTTTTGCTACATCCCGTAAGTTTTGGTGTGTTCTGTTTCCGTGTTCATTTCTTTCAAGATTTTTTTTTTATTCCCCTTTTGATTTCTTCTCTGATCCATTGGTTGCTTAGGAGTGTGTTGTTTAATTTCCCCATCTTTGTGAATTGTCTAGTTCCCCCCACCCCGCTATGTATTTCTAGTTTTATATTATTGTGGTCAGAAAAGATACTTGGTTATGATTTTAATCTTCTTAAATTTGTTAAGACTTGCTTTGTGACATAACATGATCTAGCCTGGAGAATATTTCATGTGCTTGAGAAGAATGTGTATTTGTTGCTCTTGGATGAAATGTTCTGTATGTGTCTGTTAGGTCCTTTTGGTTTAAAGTATAGTTCAGGTCCAACGTTTTTGTATTACTTTTCTCTCTGGATGATCCAACCATTGTTGAATGTGGTGTATTGAAGTCTTATACTATTATTGTATTACTGTCTATTTCTCCCTTCAGATATGTTAATAAATGTGTCCTTAAAGCTAAAGCAAGTCTCTTGTGGGCAGTATATATTTGGGTTTTGTCTTTTGTTTGGAGAATTTAATCCATTTACATTCATTTAACGTAACTACTGCTAGGTAAGGACTTATTAATGCCATGTTACTAATTGTTCTCTGGCTGCTTTTTAGGTCCCTTTTTCTTTCCTTCCTCTCTTCGTGTCTTCTTTTGTGAACTGATTTTTTGTAGTGATATGCTTTAGTTCCCTTCTCTTTATCTTTTGTGTATCTACTGTAGGTTTTTTCTTTTTGGTTCCCGTGCAGCTTATATAAACATTTTATAGATATAACGGTTTATTTTAAGCTGATAACAACTGAACTTGGATCACTCTACCTTTTTCCTCTCCCCCTTTTATGTTTTTGATGTCACAATTCACATCTTTTTATATGGTTTATCCATTAACAAATTATTGTAGAGGGCAATTTGTTCTTGAATACTAATTTTTTTCTTGCATCTTGCTAAACTTTCTACACATCCTAATGACTTTGGTGTTCTATAGAGACAGTAATCTCATTTTTGAAAAAATAACAGTTTACTATTTCTTGGTTTTGAGTCCTTATATCTTTAATTCCTTTCCTTACTGTGCTGGTTATGACAATTCTAAATATAGAACTTCTGATAATGGAGTCCATTGTCTTCTTCCTGCTCTTTAAGGATATGTTTTTAACATTCTTACACTAAGTATGAATTTTGCTCTAAATTTTTTAGATGCCCTTTATTGGATTAATAGAATTCCTTAATATTCTTTTTTTTTAAAGCATGGAGCTTGAACTCCGGACCCTGAGATCAAGACCTGAAACTGAGATCAAGAGTCAGACACCCAGCCAGCTGAGACACCCAGGCACCCCGAGCTCCTTAATATTCCTAGTTTAATAATCTTTTAATCAGAATTCTTTGATTTCATTAAAAATTTTTTGCATATATTCAGATTATTATAAAATTTGTTATTTAATCCATTAATGTGAAAATTTTATTAGGTTTTCTATGTAATCCACCTTTCCATTGTTGGGATAAACCCAATGTCATGATGTATTACCTGTATTATACATCACAGTGTTCTCTTTGATAATATTTTATTTAGGATTTTGCATCTGAATTAATCAGTGAAATAGCTCTATAATTCTCCTTTCTCATACTGTCAAAGTTGGGGTTTGATATCCAACTTATGCTGGTGTCATAACAAGGGTTGGACTATTTTCCTCTGGAATTGGTTATATAAGTGTGTTTGTTCTTTGTATGTTTATAGAAATAACCTGTAAAACTGTGTTGTACTTCTGTCCTCTTTGTGAAAGGAGTTTTTAAACTACTATTTTAGGCATTTTACTCCCTTTTGAGTCAATTTTATATTTTCCTAGGAATTTGAATATTTACTTAAAATTTTTAATGTATGGACAAAGTTCTTTTTAATACCTGTATCCTTTGTCATTCTTAGTATTTTTGTGGTTTTGTTTTTTTTTCTTGATCAATCTTTAGGTTTGTACATATATTAGTCTTTTCAAAGAATTGACTATTGGTTTTATAAACCCTCTATTAAGTCAGATGCTTATCTCTTTAATTTTTTTCTTTTTTTCTTTTTTAGCTGAAGCATTTAAGGCTATTTCTTTCTAAATGCCAAAATTTTTAGTTTGTAGTTTAGTTTATAGTTTTTAAAATATACTTTTTAAAATTAAAATCCAAAAGAGTTTTTGGGTGAGAATTATTAGAAAACAGTATATGAAAAGGACAGATGAAGATGAAGAGGCATAAGGAGAAAGAGGGTGAGAGCCAGTGGAGTGAAAGAAGACCTTGTACTCTGTGATTTAACAACCCTCCATGGCCTTTAAGACCTACAGCAAAGTTGCTGAACTCTTGGTAATCAGTTGTGAGATGATTTTCTGTGAAAACAGGTGAAGAGCCGAACCAATCTTTTCACTTTCAATCATGTGGAAAGCAGAGAGAAACATTTGGAAGTAAGGCTCAGGAGCAATTAAAAATCTGAGCTAATAAAAGGCTGTGGACTTGGGGCTCATGCCAAATTAACCAAACAGTGATTAGTGTTATGGAGAAACGATGCAGTTTTCAATGTAATAGTATGAGAGGAGACCTATGTTAGATTAGCCCTTAAGTGTTTGTTCACCCTTCCTTGAAATTTCTTCCACTCTAAAATATTCACGTCTCACTAGCCATACAGAGTGGACTGATAATAGATGGCACAGAGAGCAGTAAAAATAGTACTTTTATTCACATTCTCCTGAATAAGAATCAAGGAAAAGAAGTGTGAGTAGCACCATCTTCAATTTTTTTTTTTTTCTTGTTTCCACAAACTCTGGATTCTGCTCTGCCAGAAGTCTTAATACCCAGGGAAGGATGCACCCACTGGAAAATGTAATGATGATTGGAGTGTTTGAAAATTTAAGAAGAAATTGTGCACTTTAACTTTTTATTTCATAAGTAAGAACTGTTTTTGCAATTTGAGTTAGCTTAACAAATGGAGGATTTTTGCTCATGAATAAATGTATCATTTTCCCACAGATAGTTGAATGGTTAAAAAAAAATACCAAATTTAGTAGAATCACACACAAAAAAAGGAAAATGGGCTCCACCTGGTGATCATAATTTAACACAGTCTAACACTTTATTAATGTATTTAAATGAATATAGTTTCAATTAGCTATTACCCCATACTACCACAAAAGTTAGTGACTTAAAAAACAATTGTTTTATTATTGCTTATGGCTTCTGTGTGCCGGGAATTTAGAGAAGAGTTGAGGAAGAGCCTGTTTGAATGGTTTGGGCTCTGGATTTCTCATGTGGTTGCAGTCAGACAATGATTGAATTTAGAAAACAGGGCATTGGAGCTAGTGACTGTTTCAGGTATCTTTCATTTTTCATAGAGTCTCCGGCCTTCTCCATGTAGTCTCTCTACATGGGCTAATTTGGACTTCTTTGTAACTATCAGACTGCTTAATGGATGCTGAAACCTTCAAGAGCAAATATTCCAGCTCACAAGGTAGAAGCTGAATCACCTTTTATGACCTAGCCTTGAAAGTCACATAATACTAATTCTATCATACTCTCAGTCAACCCAGTCACAAAATCCCACCCTTTTCAAGGGGTGAGGATGTAGATCCAACCTCTCAATGTAGTAAGAATCAAAAAACTTTGCAGACATATTTAAAAATCACTGCAAATATACCAGAAAGCAGAGGAGGACAATTTACAATCCTTGTTTAGAATGACGGAATGTTGGTCAATCTTAAAACAGACCTTCTTTCACCCAGATATTCATCCCACAAATATATACATTTTCAGTGTCTTAGATATCTAGAATCTTGACTTCTTTCTTGTCAACACCTTTATTTTCTTTCAACCTCAGATCTACATAAGAATAGAATCAACCATGGGCATGTATGCCACATGATGAAGTCCTCTGGAGGAAAGAAGGGAAAGAAGCTAATGTTAATGAGCACCCATTTTATGCCAAATATCAAGCTAAACTTCATACTTTTGTTTATTTCACCAAACTTATCTAGTGATCTATTGCCGCTTACCAAATTATCCTACACCTTAATTAGTGTCACAAAACAGCAACTGCATTCATCTCACAAAATTTGGGGCCAGAAATTCAGATCTTAGCCAGAGTGGATTGAATGGCTGGAAAAAGCTGTCATGGCTCTACCTGTTGGTTGAGTTCCTTGATTCTTCTCCACATGGCATTTGCTAGAGCTGGAATGTCTAAGATGACTTCATTACTTACATGTCTAGTGCCCTTTCTTGGATAACTGGCACAGCTAGATTTGTCTAGGTATCTCTCTACATGCAGCTTCTCCCCAGGGCTAGGTTATGCCTCACAGCATAGTAATCTAGGCTAGTCAGACTCAGTCAAGTTCAAAACTCCTCCCACTTTTTCTTGTAGCCTTTATGCAATCTATCAATTAGTGTTTCCCCATATTTGTTCCTCAGAAGCTCTGCCTCCAACAAGCCATGGTTTGAAGTACTTTGGGAAGCATTGCATAACATATTTCTTTTTGGAGACTCAAAATGCACATTAATATATAAAAAGCACTGAGACGTCTGTTTAACTTTCCCAAGCTTGTTTGACTAAGGAACCTCTCTTTTAATATAAGACCCATTAACATCAGTCCATGGAATATGCTTTCACAGATGTTGTATTAAATAGTGCAAAGAAGGGGCGCCTGGGTGGCTTAGTCGTTAAGCATCTGCCTTCAGCTCAGGTCATGATCCCAGGGCCTGGGATCGAGCCCCACATCGGGCTCCCTGCTTGGCGGGAAGCCTGCTTCTCCCTCTCCCACTCTCCCTGCTTGTGTTCTTGCTCTCGCTGTCTCTCTCTCTCTGTCAAATAAATAAATAAAATCTTTAAAAAAATAAACAAATAAATAAGTAAATAAATAGTGCAAAGAAAATGTGTTATTGTTGATGTTGTAAAAGGTATATTACAGGCAGGATCTGATTTTAATGAGGACCACTGACCTGTCATAACTACATAACAAGGCTATTTTCATGATCTGATTAATCATCCAGGTTGAAATTGCTCTGCTGATGTATATAAATTTTCATGAAAGAGAAATCTTGTGTGATCAGAGTCCCTAAGTTCTTGCCAATCAAACAGTGGGAAAGAATGTTGAGTATAATTTCTGCCTATTTAAAGAATTTGGGTGCTTGTATTTTTAATGCCTACAGAATGTTCAATTTTATTAGGAAAACATTACACATATCAAATTTACTTTTATTTTGTTGAAGAGAATATTTGTTATATTGAAAAGAATTTTCTCAGCTGTATATATTTATATATGTTAAATACATCTTGTCTACATTCAGATAATCGCAATTGGTTACTTTCTATATGCCAAGCCCTGTTGTGATACAGAAATATACGTATAAGACAACAGAGCACTAGCCCTCATTATTTGGAAACTATTTGAGAGAGATGGGTCTTGCATATCTTGAACAATAATACTGCCAAACAAGGCTATATAATAAGATGAAAAATAAAATAAAATCCCAAGTCAAATGCGTCCAACAGCCAAAAGATGCTGTGGAAAGGCAGGGAATAGAAGAGCTAAGTAACCGAAGCAATTTTCATAGAGAGCGGAGTGGAACTTGACTCATCTTGGTGGATGGATGTCACAGAATTTGAATTGTCAGAAGAAATAAGCAGCCGGTAGGCAAAGCATGATCAAAGGCAAGTGAATCCCATTTCCCTCTGGAATTGGCAGTCCTTGCATACATTGCTTCTCTTCTTTGTCCTTTCTTTCTGTCTCAACCTGCCCCTGCTTATTTGTCTCTTCATGGCTAATCAAAGCTCTGTCTGGCAGCTGTGCTCTTCCACCACCCAGTTCCAGTCATCCAGAGCCAGCTCAAGTACCTGACCCTCCATTAAACAAAGCTTCCCAACAATTGTGATCCTTTTTTAAAACTAGCTAGTAGTTTGGCACTACCAAATCAAAACAATGCCTGAGTGTACAACGGGGCAGCTAAATCTGATGGATCCATTATTGAGACTGATGAATGAGCCCATTGAAGAAGTAAAGATTGATGCAAATGCTTTCTCTGGGCACAGTCGGACGTGAAAGAATAAAATTTAGAGCTAGGGAAAAGTATGACTGACTATGGTTGATTGATTAGGCCATTGAAGACCATTGGAGGTGCTCTAAAAGGGAAGTCGCTGGGCAAAAGTAGGGTTTTGTGAGGATTATTCTCACAGGAGAAAGGTATAGAATTAACTGCAGGAAGGGGAGACTATAGACAGGGAGATTCGGTGAGGAGGTAATTGAAACTCACAAGTGAAGCAGTGAGAGCTGGTCTGATACATTAGGAGTAGACATAAAAAAGAGAAGATAAATCTGCCATATTTCAAAGAAAGATTTGCAGAACTTGGTAACAGTGACCGTAGGGGACAACTTTGGTTTTCTCTTTTCTAAAGTAAGGGAATTAAAATAGATGCTTAATAAGTTTACTTTAAACTATATAATATCTATGAGTCTAAGATACTCAAGGGGAAGGGTAAAATTGAAAACAAACATGTTTGTCTTATAACTCAGGGTGCTATACCTGACCACAGATGGGGTGGCTTAAATAACAGATATTTATTGGGGTGCCTGGTGGCTCAGTCAATTAAGCGTCTGACTCTTGATTTCGGCTCAGGTCATGTTCTCAGGGTTGTGGATTGAGTCACAGGTCATCGGGCTCCATGTTCAGCAGGAAGTCTGCTTCTCTCCCTCTTCTTCTCCCTCTGCCCCTCCACCCCCCTACTCATGCACACACTCTCTCTCTCTCTAAAATAAAATAAACAAATCCCCCCCAAAACCCACATATTTACTTTCTCACAGTTCTAGAGGATGGGAAGTCCAAGATCGAGGTGCTGGCAGACTGGTTCCTATGAAAGCCCCTTCTTGCTGATAGCTGCCTTGTTGCTGTGTCCTTCCATGGTGGAGAGAGAAAGAACTAGCTCTCTGGTCTCTTCTTATAAAGGCATGAATCCCACCATGAGGGCCCACCCACCCTCAGGACCTCAACTAAACCTAATGACCTCCCGAAGGCCCCACCTTCTAACACCATCACATTCGGAGTTAGGGCTTCAACATATGAATTTGGAGGGGACACAAACATTCAGTCCATAACAGTTTCCCTTTCTGAATACTCTGCTATTGAATTCTACCATAATCCCAAACACTGGTGTTATGAAACTTTGATTATGTTTGTGGATATATTTGTGCACATCCTAATTATTTTTACTATGGAACTATTCTTGCATTGTGCAAGCATACACATTGCTGACATTAATTAACCATCTTCCCTCTTGATAGTTTTAAGCAAGACTTTCAACTGTTGTCTTCTGATTTTATGTGTGGTTATATGTATCAGTTAGGATCAAGTTGGGCTGAATGCACCTTAGAAGCCAAATAACGATGCCTTAAACACAATAAAAATTTCTTTCCCATGTAAAAGAAGTGTGATGATAAGCTCTTTAGAACTGATACAGCAGGTCTACAGATGTCAGAGACCAAGGTCATTTACTCTCTCTGCTCCTCCATCCTAACACATGGCTCTCCTTTTTAAGACTCTCTCACCATCCAAGATGGTTCTAGAGCTCCAACAATATAGGCATCAGAAAGTTAGGAAAGGAGAAGTGTTAAGACACACTTTCCAATTAACTCAGCACCCTTTATGGGGCCTTCCATGGGGTACCACACAACAGTTCTACTTACATCTCATTGGCTGCGCCTATCTATAAGAGATGATAGATTTTAGCCTGACGCATTGTTGCTTCCATTAATACAGTTTTCTGGTAGGTAAGAAGAAGGCAAGAATGGATATTATCTCTGCCATAATATGCTTATTAATCAACAGTATAGTCTTCTGAGTATTAAATTCTAAATCTCACTGGATTATTTTATAAAAGCAAAGAAACATGAACATATTGTCTAAATTTTGTTATTGGCATCAAGATAAGATATTCTGTATGTATGCAAAATAGCATTTTCCTCACACAAATTTTGTTCATTTTTCCCTCAACTACAGAAAGCTGCCTGTTTGTAAAATTTACCTTTAGGGATAAAGAGATGATGCCATTGAACTACTGTCTACTCAACCTGGATTTTGACTTTTTTTTTTGATGAAGCAATGGGCTTTCTCCAATCCATCCCACACTCTAACTTGGCCTCTCTAGTTGCCAGTGGCCTTCTACAGTAAGGGCAATGGCTAGGGCTAGAAGTACAGGAGACTGATGCTAAAATCCCCTGTGAAATAAGAACAATGAAGTTGGCAAAATTCCTGAAATTAAACCTGCCTTGAAATCTTGTAGTCAGGTTTATTCTGAATGAATTTCCTCTGTTTTTACTTAACACGACCTCTCATCAATTTGGGTGACCCAAGTGGGTTTGATCCTCCGTCTTCTTACTTGGGGCTTCTCCAAACGCGGACTGTGAAACAAGGATTTGGGTGTAGGTGGTTAATCTGGGAGATGATCCCAGAAGCACACCTGAGACAGGAAGAGAGGAAAGTCAGTAGAGGGTGTGCTAATGGGGTAGTTTGCTCAATCTCACTGTGACCTTCGGAGGCATTGTGTCAAACACGCCTCACAATTGTTCCAACAAGGGTGAGGGAAGCTGAAGTATTTATCTGTTGATGCCCATCCCTCCCCAGCTGGAGGTTGCCTCAGGTGGTGTGACATATCCAGCATTTCTGGTTTGCCCTACTGGAAGGCTGAGCAAGCTCTCAGGCCAAAAAGCAGGAGGCTCAGGAATTTGAGGTTGAAATACTGTTAGCCTGCTGGAAACTCTTGTGCAGCTACCAGTGAACTAGAGGTGGGCTGAGGGAAAAGGCATTAACAGGGTCTGCAACTTGCCCCCTGAAACTCCATGTTCAGAGTAGTTATATGATATGTACCTGATCAATCAGACTGTCACCTTCTGTGGCCACAGTGATTGAGTCAGGTATGGCCGCCCCTTCCCCAGAAGGGACTTCTCTTTTCTCACAGGTAGTAGGGGCTTCTCCTTACCATAAATTCCCTTCTGTATTATTTACTGATTGCTGAGTAACAAATTGCCACAAATTTAACAGCTTAAAGGAACATAGTCTATGTAGGTCAGTCAGGAGTCCGAGCATGGCTTAGCTGAGTCCTCTGTCAGGTTAGGATCAAGGTACTGGCCAGGGCTCAGTTATTATCCAGGGGTTCAACTGCGAATAGATCTGCTTTCAAGCTCACTCCAGTTGTTGTCAGAATTCATTCCCTTTTGGTTATAGAACTGAAGGCTTCCGTTCTTACTGGCTGTCAAGTAGAGGCTGCCCTTGGCTCCAAGACCTCCCACAGTTCTTGGCCATGTGGCTTTCTCCCTAGGCACCCTAACACCATGGCAACTTGTTTCTCCAAAGTCAGAAATGGAGGAAGAGAGTGAGTCTGCTAGCAAGGTGGAATTTTGTGTAACCAAATATAATCACAGAAGTTGCATTCCATCACCTTTGCCATGTTCTATTAGTTAGAGGCAAGTCACAGGTCCTGCCTACATTTGAGGGGAGGGGATCATAGAAAAAGGTGTGAATTCTAGAAGGTCGGGATCATAGGGACCACCTTAAAGTCTATCTGGCACCCCTTCTAAGGTATTCAGTTCTACCATGATAAGAAAGTTTGCTCTCAGAGATTCCAAGGCCACCACTTCTGAGGCAGGTTTCTTGCCTCTGCCTCCACCGTGATGATCTTGTAAGTTCTCTCTCTAAAGACAGGAAAAACCTCACATACTTAATCTCTCATAGAGCGCTCTCTCTAATAGAGCTTCTGATAAATTAGGATTTACTTCAATTGTTTAGGGCAATTATTTCTCTTAGTGAATCCCAATACTGAATTAGCCTGCTTGGCAATCATGTCACACTGCTGATGTAAATTATATTAAAACAAACTATTCCATCTGCGTCATCTTTCATTATGAACTACTGTTAAGTCAAATCTGTTCCTTCATGCACTTTTGGATCTCAGTGAGTTACTTTACATTTATTCTTACTAAATTTCATTTTGTTGATTTTTTGGACAAGGTTTTAAAAACATTTTATATGGGTTTTTTGGTTTGTTTGGGTTTTTTTGTTTTTTTTTTTTTGGCTTTGGCTTTGGCTATCTTTCAAACTCTGGGTCATCTGCAGGTTTGATAAATGTGTCTTATATGGATTCAGCCAGGCATTTGACTTAAAATGTTAAAAATGGCAAAGTTAAATGGAGTTTGGAGGGCTGTCACCATGATGGACACTAACAAATTCGTGCATGTAACACTGTTCCCAACGATCCCACCTAGGTTTTTGGTGGTCACCACTTCCTTTTCTAAAGGCTCCAAGACCATCTATTTGATAATCATGCTAAAATTTGTTGAGTCGCAGTATCAAGGTTACTGGTATATAGTTTCTGGAATCTAAATTTCTCTTCCTTTTGTAAATTGTGATACTATGATAGTTCACTGATTGATACCCCCTTAAGACAAAGGAACTAATTTCTCCCAACTGCTGGGAGTTAGGCTATTGACAACTTATAGCTGAGTCCCTCTCTGGGAATTGCCCTCTGCTAAAGACAGCCTCCTCTCCCAAGGTCACCTCCTGCTCCTGGGGGTTGAGGGGGATAAGCCCACATTCATCGACTGGTGGAAGTGAATTTATAAAGACCTGGTTCTCTTGCCTCAAGGTAAGAAAAGTCTTCAAGTCCCTCCCAACTTCAGAGCCTACCATGGGATCAACCCAGGTCTTTGTTGTGACTGAATTTCTATTTAGTTTCTCCCTCTGTCCTGTTCTGCTGCCATTCATCAGTGTTGGTCCGGAAGGCATACCCTAATGTAAGTCTCTAACCCGGAGTCTGTTTCCCAGGGAACTGGACTTGCAGTACCATCCCCATTCCTCAGGAGTCTCTCACACCCTTCAAAAGTCTTCTTTCAGTGTCCAGGGTATAATTTAAATTCATTTTATTGTGTAAGAGCTCTTAATATCTAATTCTCTTAAGATTTTGTCCCTCAATATATTGTTGGATATATATATATATGTGTGTGTGTGTATATATATACATATATATGTATATATGTATATATA